>NC_041402.2:24497499-24797499 GCF_900747795.2 Erpetoichthys calabaricus
GCTTTAATTTCTATCATCATTAAAATGACATCAAGTATACAACTCAGTATTTTAATTATTCAGAGAGCTGTAATATCATGAATGTAATGGATTCTGTGTCCTGTCAGAGGAAGAGAAAGCCCATTTAAGAAGCACGTAGTGATTCACACACATAGAGTACATAGAAGAACACATACAAAACAAAGCATTTAACATGCTACTTTAGTTATGATGGGATTTGAGAAAACAGTAAAGTAAATGATTTTAAGATGAGGTTTATGATGTTCTACTTTAATGACAAAATAAACAACGTGATTAAAGTGGAAATTTCGAGATTAAAGTTGACATTTCGAGGTTTTTTCACACTGTGTCCCTATTTTTTTCTTTTCTCTGTACCCTAATAAGCTTTCATATGACACTCAGATGTTGGGCTGCGACTTGCCTTTTCATGGCAACTTTTTATTTCGGGCACTGTGCGACTTTGTGAACTTGAGCTTTCAAGTTTCTCCGACACTCTATGTCACTGGATCAACTTCCTTTTGTTGTTTATACCACTGTTTAAACCAACAAATAGTACGTTTTTCCTTGCCTCCAGTTGGTATTTGCTTCTATTTCCCCTATCCTTTTGCCATTGCCTTTTCACAGAATGCTGAGCTAAAGGGCTATTTACATTGATTTGCATATTCAAAGAGGTGTAATTCTGGGAGGAGTTGGGGCGGGACAGCAAGCGCGTGCACGTGCGTTACTTTTCATGCTGACTGGGATTATTGTAGCGGAAGAACTTGGGAGTTGGCGTTCGCACAGATTTATGCATCTGGATTTTTTGTGCATACGAACATTTCCGCTTTTGTCTGTACGCCATGTTTTATTGTGAATTCTACTCACGGCGTTATGCATGAGGCCCCCAATGAGGTCTAACCAATGTGTTATATAGCTTGAGCATAACCCCCTTGATGTACTCCACACATCAGGGTGCTATATACAGTAACCAAACATTCTCCTAATCTTCTTAATGGCTTCTGAACACTATCTGGCAGTTGACAGTCACGAGTCTACAACTCCTAAATCCTTCTCTTAAGGTGGACTTTTGATTTTCAGACCTCCCATTGTGTATTCCAACCTCACATTTACTTCCTGCATGTAATACTTTACATTTACTGACATTACATTTCATCTGCCACCAATCTGCCCAAGCCTGTATGCTGTCCAAATCCATCTGTGATGATTCAACAGATTCTTGATTTTCTGCCAATCATCTGCAAACTTAAGCAGCTTGTTACTTATATTCCTATCCAAATCAAGTCTTCAATATGCAGTTTTGTGACACACAGAGTGCCGAAGATAACTGTGAGCACAAAACAATCAGGAGATGATTGAGAAATGAGAAAACGTGGTCAAAAGAAAGGCAAGGTCTAGACTATCGGACAAGTAATCTGAATCAAAGGGCAAAACATAAGTCAGAATTTAGATTCAGAAGAGGGTTGTATCCAAAACACAAAATCCTAACTCTAGAGCCTGCTTGAAAAGAATGTGTCACACACATGCACATGGAAGGCAGGTAAAGAGCTTGAATGAGAGCAACTCCAAATTAGACAAGGATGTGGCAGAGTGCACTGATTCTTTTTCTCACTTCCCTGCAGACCATTCACTGGCAATTGCGCCTGGCTCTGGTGACGTCACTTCTGGGTGTGAACCTATAGACGACGACCTTTCCGGTTCTGGCCCCATTGATGTCATATGGTTGAAGACCCTTCCAATCCCGGCCCCTTTGACTTCACTTCATATCCTGACCTTTTAAAGCCTCCAGCTTTCCCCTGCTCCCTCAGTTCTGTTTTGGATACTGATTTGTGCACACCAGTGCTATCTTTTTTGTTTGCAATTTTGCAGCTAGGAAAATAATATATGGGTGGCTGCCCCAAACCTTGCTATGGCTCGTGATCAAGTTTGTGACAAATGCTAACTACTGTATCACTGAAATTTATCAAAAACGGTTTTTCATCTGAAGGATAACATCAGTTGTAATTGGTGAAATATTTATGTTGTAGCTTAATTACGTCATCAGAGTAACAATCGAGGTGAACAGCAGTAAGTAAATAAACTAAACATAATTAATGAATATTAACTTTCAAATTAGGACGCAAAACATTAAAATAACAGAACTGGAATTATCTGTACTAGAACGAAAAAATAGATAAAAATACATGTATAAACAAACGTTGCAGGAGTAGAATCAGAGTACAGGGGAGAAACCTTTGTAGAAATGGAGAAAATCTTTAAACTTAGAGTGACCCACCCTGGCTTGAACCGTGGGGCTATGAGGCAGCTAGAGCTTAATATAAACAAAATTAACCTTGTCACCTTGTTTGTAGCTGAATTGTGATTCGTTTGATAATACGCAGCCCAGTTATCCAAAGATTACTGTTCTAAAAAGTTTACTAAAAGTACTTTTCATCAAGTTATAATAAGGTTAACTAAAAGAATGCAAATAAGTAAAAGACAAAGACAAATATGGAGTTTAGCACATACAGACTCATCTCTCTATATATAAAATCCAACGTCTGTCTGTATGTCTGCCCACTTTTCACGAGAGAACTATTTAACGGATTTAGATCAGGTTTTTTTCTATAATTTGCTTGAACATTCCGGTTGATTGCAACCTCTCATCGTGCTAAGTGTCATAGTTTGCTTATGGTACTGACATATTTGTGCAAATCCAAGAGAGACACAATGGTCCGAGGGGAGGGGGGTGGTGCCCTCCTCACTCACAGGCCAGCCTCGGAGCATACAGTATCTTACATCTGCTTAACTAATGAACAAAAGAACTACTTAACGGATTTAGATCAGATTTGCTTGAACATTCCGGTTGATTTTGTGACTTCTCTCATTGAGCTAAGAATTATAGTTTGCTTACAAGAATGATATATTTGCGCTAATCCTAAACAGAGGCTGTGGGCAGAAGGGAGGAGGAAGTATGACGTCAGCAGTGGGGATTTGGTCTACCTCTGCATTTTGGAGTGTAACTTGCCTCCGCTTAGCTAGCGATACCTTTTTGTTTATTGATTTTTAAAGCTTGTCCTGTTTCACTACTATGCGGGTGGAGCCGCGGGGAATGGCTAGTACAGTAGCCTATAAGTAGTGTTAGAATTTGTTTTGTGGACAAATGAGTACAAGAAACGAGATTTGAAAATACAAAAATTAGTGTCAGAATTTTATTTCACTCATGTTCTTATATTAATTAATAAAGATTTTTTAAATTTACTGGGTTGTGCAAATGAGTCACCTATTCATATATTTTAGCGTTAAACAAACATTTGTAAATTCAAAATTATGAAAAAATCTGATATTTATGAAATGCTGACATGAGTTAATGTGTACAGTATGTAAGCCATTTAGAAATTCCAGTTTATCAGAAAATCTGGTATTTATTGTTAACATGCTGACATGAGCTAGTGTGTATGTAAATTAGCTGCGAGTTTACAGCTCTTATTTGTTTAGCTCTTGATTGTTTGCCATAGAGGAAGACACATTGAAGAAAATGTTTGTCTGATTTACAGTGAAACTTTCGAAAACACTTTAATCATCCATTTGAATTAAAATGATTGATGGGATGCTGAAACAATGGGTTTGAAAGAGTTGTATTTACCCGAGAAATTAGAGCATTCTGAAATTGTCAGAAAAAATGCAGGTCTTGTTCTTGCTACATGATTTAGCATGTACATTTTTAAAAGAATTTTAACCGTACTCAAGCAAAACAAATAAAGAGAACAGCAACTTGCACTTGTTGAAAATTGCAGCATAATTCAATTGGGCGTGTGATTTGTTTGCACACCTTCCCTTGGATTGAAATGAATATTGTCCACGGGGCCATCTGTTCAAAGCAACACTCAGAAATTCTATTGTGAACATGCCTGCTTTCATGCAGATTTTATTCCAGACCTCTTTGATAAAGCAAACCTCTCAGCTCAGATTCACCATCAATCGCGAAATGTCAGTTTCAACACAGCAACTGCACTGCTGCTGTATATAACAGTGATGTGAGCTGCCTGGGGTATATAAGTCCTAATTTAGTCCAGGCTATTAATTCTGTTTTGTGCCTGTTCTGCAAAGGGAGCACAGTAGGGATGAGCTGGGATGGCGCTAAGTGTAACACCAATCCTGATTACAATATTTTTCGCTTGGATAATGGAGATGTAATGTTTCTTAGAAATAGTGTTGTACAGTTTGTCTGTGTTGTTTGCTAAGTGCAAGTTGTGTGATGTATTGCAGAATCTTGTGAATCCCTTTGTCTGCATATGTGCCTTCAGAAACTATTCACTTTTTTCACATTTTGTTTTTATGCTAATTTTTTTCCCACGTCAAGTAACATACAGTACCCCAGAAAGCAAAAACAGGATTTTAGAAATATTTGCTAATTTATTATAAATGAAAAACTAAAATATCACATTGACACAATTATTCAGACCCGCTACTATGACACGTGAAATTTTGCACAAGCGCATCCCATTCTATTGGACATAATTCCAATGTTTCTATGCTTGTTTGGAGTCCACTTGTGGTCAACTCAAGTGATTGGATATGACTAGGAAGAAGGAAGAAGATAGAAGGTCCAGCTGAGGAAAAAAAACAATCCATGAGGTTGAAGGATACGCCTACAGAGCTTAGAGACAGAGATGTGTCAAGGCACAAATCTGGGGAAGGCTGGGAAAAACCCAAATCCAGCTCTCCCAAGAAGACTCAAAGGTGTAATTGCTGCCAAAGGGGTGTCTTCAAAGTACTGAATTAAATGTCTAAATCAGGGGTTTTCAACTGCAGTCCTGGAGGGCCCCAAAAGATACAGGTTTTCATTCTCACCCTTTTCTTAATCAGTGACCTGTGTTTGCTCTTAATTAACTTCCTTTGAATTAATTGTATTTGACTTGCTCTTGAAGACTCAAGGTCCAGACCCTAACCCTAACCCTAATTTCCTTAAGGTGATGTGTGCCCATGCAAATGTGATATAGTCTTCAGGCTATTATCCCCTACACTAAACCTAACCCTAATTTCCTTAATTAGTAGTCAAACAATCATGAGTTATAAAATGAGCCATCACACAATATCTGCTCAGGTCCACAAGACATTTTAACATTGCTCTTAGAAAAGAGAAAATCAGTAATTGTGGAAATGTATGCCACTAGCCTTTTAATTAAAGCACAGGTTTAATTAACAACAAGAATCAGAACCTAATTAAGCAACTGTTTGGAGTCAAACTGGTTGAAGTTTCAGGCCCTGACTTAGTTGGTCTTCTTTTGGCTGCACTCACTTCACAATTCTCTAATCTCTTCTTCCTCCCAGGTTAAGAGCTTAGGTGTTATTCTCGATAGTACCTTAAAATTCAAGACACATATTAATAATGTGATTCGGTCTGCATATTTCCATCTACATGATATCAACCATTTACGTCCATATCTTTGAGTTACCAGCACTGCAATTCTTGCTCATGCTCTGGTCACATCTCATATTGATTATTGTAATTTTTTCCTTTCTGGTCTTCCTCATTAACTCCTTTACAAACTCCATTTGGTTCAGAATGCTGCCGCTCGTATTATTACCAGAACCCCTCCTATAGAACACATATACTCCTGTCCTTCAACAGCTTTACTGGCTCCCTATTAAATACCACATTAATTTTAAGATTCTTCTAATTACTTACAAGACCCTTCATAATCTGGCACTTCCTTATTTTTCTGATCTTCTTCACATCTCCATTCCTTCTAGTATCCTTAAATCTTCTTCCTCTATTAATTTCATTATACCTCCTGCTCGCTTGACTACCATGGGGTTTAGAGCTTTCAGTCGAGTTGCCCCTCGCCTCTGGAACTCTCTCCCACAAGACATTCGTAATATATCGACTCTCTTCCTACTTTTAAATCTCATCTTAAAACACATCTTTTTAAGCTGGCTTATGCTGTCTGATCATTTTAGCTGATAAATTTAAATTCAATTTTATTATTGAATTTATTCTTGTTTTATTGTACTTAATATTTTATCAATTTCATGTTGTGACTGTCGTTATTAATTTGCTCTGTAAGTTGTCCTTCTATGCCTTGAAAGGCGCCTATAAATAAAATAAATTATTATTATTATTATTATTATTTCTGTTGGGGTGCCATTTAAGGAAAGAAATGAAGCAATTTAGAGGAACAATGATGAAATTCAGGGGAGCAATTCTTACAAAAATTAATTCAAAAGAAGTTAATTAGCAGCAGAAACAGTGCACTAATTAAGAAAAGGGTTAGAATGAAAACCTTTAGCCACTGAGGCCTTCCAGGACCGAAGCTGGGGACCCCTGGTCTAAATACTTAAATGAATAAGAGATTTTAGTTTTTGATTTTTAACAAATTTCTAAAAACATCTATAGTGTTGGTTGATGTGGGGAAAAAATTAATTTAAATGATTTTAGCACAAAACTGCAACGTAACAACATTTCAAAAAAGTGAAGGGATGTGCATACTTTTTGAATCCACTACATACAGTATGTCTGTTTATTCACTAGACTGTTAAAGAGCCCATCTGCCATGCCACATGCATTCAAAACAGGTCATCCTCCTGAAGTTAAGCAAGTTTGGGCCAGGCCAGCACTTGGATGGGAGACCAACCAGGAAAAGCTTGGGTTGATGCTGGAAGAGGAGTTGGTCATTTCAGCAGGGGTTGCACACGCTGTGGTCTCAATGTGGATTCCATGCCCCAGTGCATTGACGGGGACACTGTGCTGCAAAAATGGCACCGTCCTTCAGATGAGATGTCAAATTGAGGCCATGACTCTCTGTGGTCAGAAAGAGCAGGGGGTATCCTGAAGTCCTGGCTAAATTGCCCACCACAGTCTCATCATTCAATTGTCACTAACTGGCTAACTATCTCTATCTGTCACAGCTTCCCTACCTAATAACTCATGAGCATACTGGTGCAAAATGGTTGCCATCACATCATCCAGGCAGATGCTGCACATTAGTGGTGGTGGAAGTGGTTACCCACTCATTATATAAAGTGATTTTTTGTAGTGAGGAAAGTGCAATATAAATGTAAAGAATTATTAACGTTATCCTTACCTTGTGCATATTATTTGTATGTGGTAGCACAAAAACTTCACAAGGCTTGAAGGAGGACATTTCTTCTCTTTGTTTTTGCCTTGTGACTTAAGGGCAGCCTGGAAAGTCACTAAACGCTGCAATTAGAGATGTCTTTTACCCCATATGTACATCCCTGCAGAGAAGACATTTGCTTTACTTATTTGTGCTTTTTTTTGCAGAGCTGCGATTCTTCCCATTCTTCCAAGTATAGAAGTAATATGTCTTACTGAAACCATTTAGGAAATGTCCTGTTTTTCTGGAGCAAATGCCATTCTGGAAATAATTTTGATTCTAATTTTCCCCGGTAACTACCATTTCTGTCATGTAGCGTGTTTTTTATTTATCTGTCTCTAATACATTCAGAGCTATCAATCATTTTTATCACATTATTATAAACCTGTTAATTGGGACAGTTTAGGAATAACTAGTTTGCATAAGCATTGTTTTAATGGATAAAAGGTAATAAAGGATTGCCCCTGTAGAGCTAGAACTAATATTATGTTGGTCTCAGTTATGCAAGTAACAATTGTAATAATAAAGTGCTTTCTGATTTACCTGCTAAACAAAAAGCGAACTCTGTTTCTCCCATGTGTATTATTGGGTGCTGAAGGAATCATACTGTGTCCTCCATAAAGCCCTGGACAAAGACACATTTTTCCTTGATTTCTCCCTCTGCTCCACACTTTAAAATTACAAATTCAGACCTGATGAAAGTGCACATTACAGCCTTTCATTTAAGGATATTTGCATATATTTCAGTCACACCATGTAGAATTGACAACACTTTTTCTACATGGCCCCCCCATTTCAGGGCACCCTTAAGTTTGGGACACAGCAATGGAAGGTTTATTAAAGCCATCATATTTAAGTCTTTGGTGCATATCCCTTGCATGTAATGACTGCATGAAGTCTGTGACTGATAGAAATCACCAGGTGCTGAGGAGCTTCTCTGGTGATGCTCTGCCAAGCCTCTAATGCAGCCCGGCCTTTGGACCTTTTTTTAAGGTCTGCATCTGTTATTTTTCTTAAAAACTGCCTTTAGTATGTGTTTCATTTATGTATTCTGTCCGTAACTGACATTTACATTTGGCATTCAAATGCCTCTCTAGTGGTTGCTGCTATCGTGGGAGGAGTATAGGGTATAGGAACCTAATCCTAATCAACGACTTTGTTAAATGGTGCGACTCAAACCATCTACAACTGAACACCAGCAAAACCAAGGAGCTGGTGGTGGATTTTAGTAGGACCAGGCCCCTCATGGACCCCGTGATCATCAGAGGTGACTGTGTGCAGATGGTGCAGACCTATAAATACCTGGAAGTGCAGCTGGATGATAAATTAGACTGGACTGCCAATACTGATGCTCTGTGCAAGAGAGGACAGAGCCGCCTGTACTTCCTTAGAAGGCTGGCATCTTTCAACATCTGCAATAAGATGCTGCAGATGTTCTATCAGATGGTTGTGGCGAACGCCCTCTTCTACGAGGTGGTTTGCTGGGGAGGCAGCATAAAGAAGAGGGACGCCTCACACCTGGACAAACTGGTGAGGAAGGCAGGCACGGAGCTGGACAGTTTGACATCCATGGCGGAGCGATGGGCGCAGAGCAGGCTCCTGTCAATCATTGAGAATCCACTGCATCCAATGAACAGTATCATCTCCAGACAGATGCCATTGTGCATTGTTTTTGTTCAAGCCATTAAGCAAACAGGGAATGGCTGCGTTGTCTCCCCAAAAATTTACAGCGTATCAATATACAGAGATGTATACAATATACAGATAAAAACACAAAGCAAAAACCTCATGAATGTTTAGGGGAACCAAAGTGATCCCTATGTAATTGCAAGATCTTAAATCAAAATGCAAAACAAAATAATTACAAGTAGTCTTCTTTACAAGTGAGTCAAGAATTGACTGCCTCAAGATGGCTGAGGAGCCGGCTTTAAGAGCTGGGAAAATGAACAGGTGGGTTTAGATGGCTGGAAAATGGAAATGACGTCAGTGATGAAAGATCTGCCAATCATCCTTTTTGTAGAGGAAAAAGGAGAAGAGGTATTAAATGACAGCACTAGCCCCTGGTTCGGAGTGAAATTACAGTCAGTTAAGCCCTGAAGTTGTCCCCTAATCGCAAGTGTATGATATGTGTTGTCCCCTAATCACACTATGTATGCTTTCTGTGTGTGTGTGTGTGTGTGTATCTTTTATTCTTATTGTATTCTTATTGTATTGTGTTCTGAAGAGACACACAAGTAAGAATGTCATTAAATTGAGAACACATGAGAACAATCATGACTTGACTAACAATAAAAGTATAATAGTCAAGTGGGGCAGCCCTGCTGAGGTACGTGGGTGCTGCCAGGGATTGCTACACTCAATCAAAGTATAATGTGCACTTGTCTGTTAGACTCCTGTCTTTTGAGGGTGGAGGCGATGCTTTGACCTAATTAATGGAGGGTATGCCTTTTTCTGGCATACATGGAAGGGTGATCAGCATGATGTTTATAATATTACATCTTTGAAAATGTGACGTCAAGGTGACCTTCTTTACTTGGTGGTGAAATGCTGATGGTGTGTCGTGTAAATTGCTAAGGATCTCGAGTCGCATATCACAAAATATCGTAATTAGAAAGGTGAAGAAACAAGGGTGGGTGTTCAGGTATAAAGAACAAATAACAAATTACCTGGCAAATCCACACAAATATTACAATGTTTCTGTGACTGTCCAATCTTTACACTCAAAGAAAGAAAATCAAATGCATAGTGCACAGAGTGTACTTGGCTTGTAAGGATTTGCTATGGCTTGCCGCAAGGGAATTTATCACAACACAAATATATGTATAACTGAGTCTGACAGCCCAGGTTAAATGATACAATTTAAGGGGTTTATTAAAACTCCATGAGCATGTATCTTGCTAACAGATAACAAACAATGTATCAGTTTGTTGGATCTTTGATTATTCCCCTAGGGCAGCCAAGCTGGACACAAAAATTCCTAACGAATCAATAGAGGTCAGACATTATCCATGACTTTAAAAAGGCAGAATTCTTTAGTAACATCTAGAATTTTTTGTGTTATTTTCAAGCACAAAATACATAAATGTAACTTTGTATGAGTTAGATGTGCTCAGCTGGCTCATACAATTTGATCTGTTTTAATAGGTACGTGAAATGGGTAATAAGCGCTGTAAATCATAATGAAATTGACACTCGGATTTAACACTAAGGAGGCTATAAATCAAAAACTGAAATCTTTTATTATTAAAAATATTCAGACCCTTGACTCAGTACTATATAGAAACCCCTTTGGCAGCAATTACACCTTTTTGTCTTCTTGGGTGACACCTTACATACTTTGCATGCCTGGATTTGGGCAGTTGATCCCGTTCTTCCTGGCAGATCCTCTCCAGTGCCGTTAGACTGGATGGAAAGTGTTTGTTAACTGCCATCCCCAGGTCTCTCCACACAAATTCTATAAGTTTAAGTCTGGGCTTTGGCTGGGCCACTCAAGGACAATCAGAGATGTGTCAAAACGCCACTCAGTGTTGTCTTGGCTGTATGCTTCAGGTCTTTGTGGTGAACCATCACTCCAGTCTCAGGCCACATGCAGGTTTTCTTCAAGGATCTCTCTGGATTTGGCTTCATTCCTCCTTCCTTCAATTCTACCCTACCTCCCTGTCCCAGCAGCTGAGAAGCAACCCCATAGCATGCTGATGCTACCATCATAATTGACCGTAGGATTGAAATTAGGAAGACATAGTGCTTGGAGTTTTGCAAAAATAGCACAGTTTTTGTCTCATCACACCAGAGAATCTTTAATCGTCATGCTTTTAGAGTCCAAACTGGCTTTGTTTTGTCTAGTCACTCTACCATAAATGTCTGATTGATGAAGTGCTACTGAAATGGCCATCATTGTGAAAGCAGAGGACTTCTGAAACTCTGTTAGAGTGACCACTAGGTTATTAGTCATCTCCCTGATCCAGGTCCTTCTTGCCCGGTTACTTAGTTCGGCTGGATGGCCAGATCTAGGAAGATTCTCAATGGTTCCAAACTTCTTCCATTTCAGAATTGTTGAGTCCACTGAGCTCCTGGAAACACTCAAAGCTTTAGAAATAATTTTATGTCCTTGTCCTCATTTATGTCTTGCCACATTTTAACCATGGAGGTCTATAGAGAGTTCCGTGGACTTCATTGCTTTTTATTTTTTTTTACTGACATACAGTGTGAATTGTGGATTCTTATATACACAGGTGTGCCCCTTTCTAAATGATATCCAATAAATTCTGTTTGCCACGGGTGGACTCCAGTCACATTCTGGAGACATCTCAAGGAGAATGAAACCAAACAGGATGACAACTGACCACAATTTGGAGTGCCACAGCAAATGGTCTGAACACTTACAGAAATGACAAATTTCATTTTTGTGATTTTTATTAAATTAGCAAAGCTTTGTAAAAAATATTAGATTAGATTAGATTAGATTACATTAGATAAACTTTATTAATCCCATGGGGAAATTCACATGCGTATAGCAGCAGAAACATAAAAAACAGGGATACAGACTCACAGGACAAATAAAACAATCTATCAATAAATAAATAAATATTGTGCAGAAATTTCCAAATTAACTTAAAGAGTACATTGGGAGGAAGCAGTGGGTAGAAAAGATCAGCCAGAGAAGCTTCTTCACAAACCATGGAGGAGTGAGCCTGTGCCTAAAATTAAGAAAAAAGACGCCGCACGCCTGGACAAACTGGTGAGGAAGGCAGGCTATATTGTTGGCATGGAGCTAGACAGTTTGACATCTGTGGCAGAGCGACGGGCGCTCAGCAGGCCCCTATCAATTATGGAAAATCCACTGTATCCACTAAATGGTGTCATCTCTAGACAGAAGAGCAGCTTCAGCGACAGACTGCTGTCACTGTCCTGCTCCACTGACAGACTGAGGAGATCGTTCCTCCCCCAAACTATGCAACTCTTCAATTCCACCCAGGGGGGTAAACGTTAACATTATATAAAGTTATTGTCTGTTTTTTTACCTGCATTATTATCAATCTTTAATTTAATATTGTTTTTTTGTATCAGTAAGGTGCTGCTGGAGTATGTGAATTTCCCCTTGGGATTAATAAAGTATCTATCTATCTATCTATCTATCTATCTATCTATCTATCTATCTATCTATCTATCTATCTATCTATCTATCTATCTATCTAAAATGTTATCATTATTTGTTTATGGGTTGTTGATTGTAGGTTTGTGGGCAAAAATGACAAATTAAACCATTTAAAATTGAATGTACACCACAAAAAAGTGTGCCGAAAGTGAAGGGGTCTGAATACTTTCTGAATCCACCATATATATATTATGATCCCTATGGGGGCATTGCAGCACCCCAAACCCTTACCACAACTGCACAGACACAAGTCTCAGTATGATAAAAGGTTTATTTTAACAAATACCTTTCAAAAAGGGTTAGGCAGTGGCATAAACACAACACAATTCTCTCTCTTTCTTCTCCTCCACACCTCCCAGGTGAGCTTTATCAATCCTCCACCCCCAACTCCAACTTGCCTGGATGAGGATGAGTGGCTTTTATTATGTTGGACCTAGAAGTACTTGTGGTGCTAGTGCACAGCCTGATGGAAACACTTGTGGGTCAATTGGAAGTCCCGTAAAGTAGGGAGTGTAACTCCCTGCAGTACCCTCATACCTCAGCAGGGCTGCCCCACTGGACTACAGATCCCAGCATTTCCTGCAGGTACGATCTGAATGGGTGCCAAAGCCCACACGACCATACAGCGATATAGTCGCAGCTTTTTATATACACCACAATGCTTCTGCAGTGATGCAATAGTCAAATAAACAGCAAGATGAATGAAATGACATGAATGATAAATGAATCATTAATCTTGATTTACTTTGTGCTACTGAGCTCTTGAATTGATAACAGTCATTTTAAATTTCTGTTTTCTTGAAGTTTTTCTTAGCCTCTCTCTTTCCATACAAATTTTATGTGTTTTAATACAGGGGTGCCCAATACGTCAATCGCGATGGAGTGGTAGATCGGAATGGTAGTGCAGGTAGATCGCGTTGCATTCAAAAAAATTTTTGTTTTAAATGGCTGTCTGATTAACTGCGATTTTAGTTCCCTCTCCTTTCTCTTTCTCAGATCGCTTTTCGGAAGGAAGTCAGTTTCGTAGTTTTTATGAACAGTTTGAAAGTGCCTTTCCACATTTTCCTTCTTTGGAATAGCAATGACAGATTGCCACATCAGACAAACGCACTTCGATTGTGACATTGTGATGATAGATGTTAGTCTATCATATATCCTCCCTATGGCATTTGCCACTTGATTGACATACAGGGCAGCCAGTCTGAGATCTCTTTTCTTCTAACACACTGGTCATCCCGCATGCACGATCAAACGCGCAAGCTACTGCAAAACCCCTAGCTATCTAAGTGATCTAATTAGCCTTCCAATTTATATCGACTAAAGAAGAGATTAAAAAAAAAAAATTGTTGTTTTAGGGGGGGAGGGTATAGGCTGGCGGCACGGTGGCGCAGTGAGTAGTGCTGCTGCCTCGCAGTTGGGAGATCTGGGGACCTGGGTTTGCTTCCCAGATCCTACCTGCGTGGAGTTTGCATATTCTCCCCGTGTCTGCGTGGGTTTCCTCCGGGCGCTCCGGTTTCCTCCCACAGTCCAAAGACATGCAGGTTAGGTGGATTGGCGATTCTAAATTGGCCCTAGTGTGTGCTTGGTGTGTGGGTGTGTTTGTGTGTGTCCTGCGGTGGGTTGGCACCCTGCCCGGGATTGTTTCCTGCCTTGTGCCCTGTGTTGGCTGGGATTGGCTCCAGCAGACCCCCGTGACCCTGTGTTCGGATTCAGCGGGTTGGAAAATGGATGGATGGATGGATGAGTATAGGCTGGATGTGAAATTGGAAGAGGATTTTTTTTCTCACAATGTCACAATCGAAGTGCGTTTGTCTGATGTGGCAATCTGTCATTGCTATTCCAAAGAAGGAAAATGTGGAAAGGCACTTTCAAACTGTTCATAAAAACTATGAAACTGACTTCCTTCCGAAAAGCGATCTGAGAAAGAGAAAGGAGAGGGAACTAAAATCGCAGTTAATCAGACAGCCGTCATTTTTCAAAGCAAAGGCAGACACACCGAAGCATTGTTCCGGGTGAGTCACTCGATCATTAAGCATAAGAATTCCTTCCAAGATGGAGAGATGATAAAAGAGGCCTTTGTTAAGGCAGATGGCTAAGGAGAAATTCCTGCTGAGATTTCAAGACCTCTGGCCGGAGAAAAAGGAGTTTCTCCTTGTCATTAAACATGCAGAATACAAGCAACTTCATAACGATCAGTGGCTGCTAGGCTTGGTATTTTTTTTCCGATCTGACCAACTTGTTGAATGAGCTTAAGGAAAAGACAAAACCATGGTCAATATGATTATCTCAGTTAATGCTTTCAAATGAAAAATGCAACATCTGTCCTCAAAGTTGCAGCACCTTGATTTAGGAACATCCAAAACCTCGCGTCAAAACTGGAGATGCAATGGAAGGCTTATGCGCAACTTGACAGCATACGCTACACAGAGCAGATTAAAAATTGAAAGTCAGACGTTGACAGATGGTTACAAGACTCAGCTTTACTTGAGCCAATTGCTACATTTAAGTGCTATCCATTTAGGGAAGATGTTGAGGGTGATTCACCTGCATCAAAAATTGCAACACTGTTTCACCTAAAACTCCTCTACAGTGGAGGATGAGATTTTAACACTACAGGGTCACATTCAGCTGAAGTCTGGGGCTCATGGACAGTTTTGGAACTTACTCACAGAGGAAAAGTACCCAGACACGAGGAAATGTGCTGCCTCCTTGACTGCATTATTCAGCTCTACTTATTTATGCGAGTCAGCCTTTTCCCACATGAAGATTATTAAATCCAAACACTGTAGTGACCATAAATGTATTGAATTGTTATTGTGCCATAAGAGTTATTCAGTTATGCAAGGTACGACAACATATATTTTATGTGTAAAGTATACTCAGTATATTTATATATATATATATATCTATTATAAAAGGAAATCCTGGAAAGCAAAGCAAAAGCAAGGCTACAATATGTGATCCTCTCAGAAGACAATTTTAAAGACCCGCGTGACCAAAGACGCTTGCCACGGTGCAAGACACGCCCTACTTACAAGATAAGACCACGGGCAGAAAAAAAATCAGTAGTGTAAAGACAGTCATGCAGCACATGCAGCTCCAGGGCTCTCAGTGCATATAAAGTGTATAAGGTCAATACGGTAGAAATGAAATGAACAGGGTAGAAATGAAACGTCGACGACTAAACGAAGAAAAAAGAAAAGCGTGGAGAAAAGAGACCCAAATGTGGTGGAGAGAAAAAAATGCTAAAAAGAAAAACAATAATCTAGGTGCAAATTTAGAAAATAAGGAAAGTGATAATCAGCCTGGAACAAGTGGAATTGAAAACAAAGCATGTCCAATAGGGCTCAGAATTAAAAGATTAGAACTTCATAAACGGGAGCAGCATTATATGTCTTGCAAGAAAGAGATTTAACCATGCCCGGGCCGGAAATAAAGGACAATTATTGTTTTTACAACGTCATGCGGGATAAGTCAGTGAGTTATCATTTAAAACAAGTCCACAGACCTCTAACTAAGCAGTTTTTAACCATGTCAGCAGGCTCCTATCAATTATGGAGAATCCACTGCATTCACTAAACAGTATCATCTCCAGACAGAGGAGCAGCTTCAGTGACAGACTGCTGTCAATGTCCTGCTCCACTGACAGACTGAGAAGATCGTTCTTCCCCCAAACTATGCAACTCTTCAATTCCACCTTTGGTTAAACGTTAACATTATTCAAAGTTATTGTCTGTTTTTACCTGCATTTTTATTACTCTTTAATTTAATATTTTTTTTTGTATTAGTATGCTGCTGCTGCAGTATGTGAATTTCCCCTTGGGATTAATAAAGTATCTATCTATCTATCTATCTATCTATCTATCTATCTATCTATCTATCTATCTATCTAGTGTATATATATATATATATATATATATATATATATATATATATATATATATATATATATATATATATATATATATATATATATCATTTTTAATGTAGGTAGATCATTTCGACCTGGTCATTTTTAAAGTAGATTGCAAGCTGAAAAAGTGTGGGCACCCCTGGTCTAATACATGAGGAGAAATGGGACACTGCAACCTCAAATGTTTAAAGTTCACAAATTGGAGGAAATTGAGGGCAGGATTTTAGGCAGAAACACTGGGGTAGGAGCCTTTTCAGTGGCAGATTTTGCTGCTGTTCACCACATCATTTTTAGAGAGTTGCTGCTAGATATGTATTATCATCCCGAGAATCACATCTGGCTCTGTAAGACTACAGAGCAGGTAACAGGACCAATAATCAAATACCATGAAACAGTATCATGGACTAATGTGCCACTGTGCCATGCTTGTAACTAGAAAAGCAGGTTGAGCAATCAAATTAATTACTGGGCTATCTTTGGCTGCCATTATTTTTTTTCTAATTTAAATCTACATTTATATTAAACTAGCTGTGTAAGCCCATGCTGTAAAAAGCCTGGGGTCCTAGAAACTATTGAAATCGCCAGAAAAAAAAAATAAAATGTAGAGATGTCAGGTAATTGAAAGGAACTACTCTGGGCATCTCTCTCCTAGGAGGATTCGATTTGCCAACGTGCTCACCTCGCTTGTGCATTAGCAGCTAAGCGACTTTGTCTTTCTTCAGAGGTTTTGTTTTGCTGATGTGCTCACCTTACTTCTGTATTAGTGGCTCAGCGAGTGACTCTTTCTTTGGAGATTTCGTTTTGTCAACGTGCTGGCCTCGCTTGTGGAGCACTTACCCCGACTCTACCTCTCACTTCTGGGCCGGACAGACAGTCACACACATTTCCACATGTAGACATTTATATACAAGTGTAAAAGGCGCTATATAGCGCCCAACCCGGCACAGACTCACGCAGAGGCACGTACTTTAATAAAAGGTACTTTATTTTCTCTTCAGCCGTGGGGCACGCCTTACCCGTGTCCCACAGGCCCAACACAGTCCCAAAAGCACTTCAAATCCAAATAACTCACACTTCTCTCCACCTCAGCACCACCACTCCTCCTCAGGCTTAGTCCTCTTCCTCCCGACTCTGGCTCTCTCGAGTGGTGGTGGCTGGCCTTTTTATACCCCACCCGGATGTAGTCCAGGTGCTTGGTCACCTGGGCCTAATTGCATTTCCGGGTGGGGCTGAGGAATTGACCAGCCGGGCTGGTAAGTCCACGCAGCTCCCCCTGGCTGCCATCCAAGCCCCCAACCAGGCTCTGGAGGACTCCATGTCCCATGGAGCCTTGCGCCAGGTTGGGGAATCATCGTCCACCAGGGAGGCTGCCACCAAGCGTCCCGGGGGAGGTACTGGGCTGCCCATGGTGGCTCCCCCGGAATAGATGCAGCAGGGGTGTCCCTGCCGGGCATGGGACCCGGCTGTCCTTCACAACAAGATAGTAGCTGTGATGCGTAAGACAGGTTGAATCTAAGTAATAAATCTAGACCTCAGCATTAACATTTTTGCAGTGCGCCACGTAATGTGTAAGTGCCATGGAAGATGGATGGGCATCCCGGCTAATGAAAGGGCTGACAGAGTGGAGACACAACCAAAACCAAAAAAATTGCAACCTGTGTCCTGACTGGGAAAAAAAGAATAATGGATGGACTGTATACAATACAATACACAACAAGGAGTGCTGCAGTGGGCTTTAACAGGCCCTGTCTTTTAACAGTGCCCCCCAGCCTTGACTGGCTAAGAAAACAAGAACCCCCCCCCCCCCAAAAAAAAACACTTGTTGGGGAATAAGTTAATTGAAGAAACCCTGGGAAAGGCAATTCACAGAGAGACACCTTTCCAGGTAGGTTGGGCATGTAGTGGGTGTCAAAAAGGGGATAAATAAAATACAATATAGAGAACAAAACACAGTAATCCTCAATACAATACGATAATACAATAGTATTATTACCATAACAGAGAAGAATACAAGTGTATGATGATGGATGGAGGTGGATACTGGAAGCAGTTCATTCCCCCACATAGCAGGTGGCAGTGTTCCTGTAGACTGATCCTGGTTAGGACACACAGGATTGCATGGGAATTGGAGTGCAGAAGTGCAACCCTGTCAAGGTTATTGGATGCTTCCAGAGGGTGCTGCCAGGGAAGGACAATACTGGTTTCCACGTGTCCCAGAAGTGCTCCCAACAGGCAATTCTGTGACTTAAAAAGAGCAAAACTCATCAAGAGGAGTGGAAGGAGAGGAAGACCATTTATTTTGTTTGTAATTGTGGTATTTATTGCTATATGCACTTGGAAAGTGGTTAGTGAAAATAAAAAAGGATTATTTTAAAGCTGGAGTTGTGTTTGGTAATATTGTGTCTGAGGTTTGGGGCTCAGTGGTGCCATTTTTTTGGTTACAAATGCATATGTCTTTGTTACATGCCTTTTGATGTTCATAAAAGCAGCATTAATGTTTGTGATGTGCCATTTATTGGAATGGCACATGCAATGTATTTTATAACTAAAAATGTTTGTGATGTTCCATCTTTAGGAGTGACAGAGATATAACATCTGGGCATACACACAGATAGACACAATATACAGACATTCATCCTTTTATTAAGGTGGACTAGCTCTGCTACCTGTCTAAGGTGGGTTGAAATCGAGATAATTAATGTAGACCTCAGAGTTAATGTTTACAGTGCACCATGCTCTGTTATATGCCATTTAGTATAGGATTTGTAAAGGAGTGTTGATATTTGTCATGCACCCTCTATGGTAATGACAAATGCAATGCATTTTATCACTAAAATATTGGTGATGCGCCATCTGTTGGAATGACAAATGCAGTGCATTTTCCATTCATTATCCAACCTGCTATATAATTTAATAATAATAATAATTTTTTGCATTTATATAGCGCTTTTCTCACTACTCAAAGCGCTCAGCAATTGCAGGTTAAGGGCCTTGCTTAAGGGCCCAACAGAGCAGAGTCCCTAATGGCATTGACGGGATTCGAACCGGCAACCTTCCGATTGCCAGTGCAGATCTCTAGCCTCAGAGCCACCACTCCGCCAACTACAACTATATCCTAACTACAGGGTCACAGGGGTCTGCTGGAGCCAATCCCAGCCAACACAGGGCGCAAGGCAGGAAAGAAACCCCGGGCAGGGCGCCAGCCCACTGCAGGCAGTGCATTTTATTGCTAAAAATGTTTGTGGTGCACCATCTGTTGGAATGACAAATGCAGTACATTTTATTACTAAAAATGTTTATGGTGCACCATCTGTTGGAGTGACAAATGTAATGCATTTTATTACTAAAAATGATTATGATGTGCAATCTTTTGGAATGACCAAATGGAGATAGACAGACACACAGGCACTTTTATTCTTTTATTAAGGTGGACACATTTTTTACTGTTATGCTAAGCTGAAGAATATAAATGCTTCTTTAAATTTGATTTTCAATTCAAAGATATCGCTTCTTTTCACTACGGGAAAAACATATCTGTGAAATTAAAAAATAAATAAGTAAATAAATTGTTTGGGAATATATTATAGCTAGTTTTATTTGTTGTATGATGTGCCTCTTGAGTTTTAAAAATTTACATCCAAGGAAAAACAATGTTAAACATTTACAATTGAAGATCACCAACTTAAAAAAAACACACACATGAGAAGATGTAGTGTTACAAGAACAGGCCAAACATGCAATTGATCTCCTGGAAAAGTGAGCAAGAAGGAGAGCGACCACTGTGCTGATTTCTCCAAAGGTCAAGTGCAAGCAATCTAATAAATGAAAGGGACAGCTGCCTGTAGCACAGGATTGTGCAGCCACAGTTACAGCTCTTGATTTTATTCTTATTCTGAATCATTGTGTTTTCCATCTTCCTTTGAGAATTACCCATTTTGCTGCACACCTACTCTCTGTATTTACATTTCAGAAAGAGCATTTTAATTTATAGAGCAAAACAAACTTTTTATTTCCTTAAAATGTGTATAAAAACTACTTTAAAATAGTTCAGATATACCCTGTTTATACTTTAAACATGCTAAGTAGTTGTAGTATCTGTGCATTATTCACACACATGAGATTTATTAATAGCTACATTTTGTGATCAATTATTTATTGAGTATTTACAGTATACAGTGGATTCAGAAAGTAAACAGTCCCCTTCACTTTCTGGACGCTTTATTTTGTGTCATGGTTTTAATTTTAAATAAATACATTTGTCATTTTTCTCCATCAATCTACACTCAATAACTCTTAATGAAAAAGTGAAAACATTTTCAAAAAGGTTTGCACATTTATCAAAAATCAAAAATGTACAGTAAATCTCTCATTCATAGAAGTATTCAGAAGTATTCCCTTTGCTGTGGGACTCCAAACAGTGAGATATGTCAACTGTGGCAAACTGAATTGACTGGACATCATTTAGAAAGGCAAACATGTACCTGTGGATAGAAGGTCCCACAATTCACACTGCATGTCAGGATAAAAATCAAGCCATGAAGGCCAAGGAACTCTCTGTAGATCTTCACAAACAGTTTAAAGGACTCTAAAAACACAAGTCTGGCAAGACCAGGCACTGCTCATAAGCTGCCTAATACCATCATCCCTATGGTCAAGCATGTTGGTGGCAGCATCATGATAGATAGATAGATAGATAGATAGATAGATAGATAGATAGATAGATAGATAGATAGATAGATAGATAGAACAAACCTTATTTGTCCCCAGGGGGACATTTTGCATGGGGTGCAGGCAGACTGGTCAGAACTGAGGGAAAGATAAATGCAGCCAAAAACAGAGAGGTGCTTGAAGGAAAACCACCTCTAGAGTGCACGGGACTTCAGACTGGAGTGATGGTTTACCTTCCAGCATGACAATGACCTGAGTAGTTTCAGGATAAGTCTATGACTGTCCATGATTTGCCCAGACTTACAGTAAATCCAATAAAATACCTGTGGAGAGACCAAAAAAATGGTAGTTTTCAGATGCCTGCCATCCACTCTAATGGCACTGGAGAGGATCTGCTTGAAAGAATGTGATAAACTGCCCAAATCCTGCTTTGCAAAGCTTGACAAGACCTACCTAAGAAGACATGAAGCTGTAATTATTGCTAAAGGGTCTTCCCGATGTACTCTAGTGGGCCCTGTGCTTACTGCCTGGCACCATGGAGCTCGATTGGCATTTGCCATAGAATACCAGAATTGGCAGGTCCACCTCTGGCACCCTGTGCTTCTCACAGATGAGAGCAGGTTCACCCTGAGCACATGTGACAAACGTGAAAGTGTCCGGAGAAGCCATGGAGAATGTTATGCAGCCTGTAACATCGGTGGTCAAGTAAGGTACGACACAAATCTAAAGAATACATTTTGGGGTGCCAGCCAAGTTGCCCTGTTTAATAAAGGCACCGATAACAAAATAACTAGTACTGAGAATCTAATAGGCTGCGGTGTTTTTCGTAAATGCTCCATTCAGCAGTCCGTCTGGCGTAGAGCTCTGTCCTGTGCTGAATCTACGTCCAAATGAGACAGCACCTTCTGAGAGTGGCTCAGAGTCAGTTGCCCTCACTGAGTGACTTCTCAGAGCTGTGGGTAGAGAAAGAGACAAAACACCATTAGCAACAGCACCACCTTGTGTTTCAGGGTGGTATTGTTTACCTCGGATGAGCCTGGAAAGTGACTCTCTGACATACTTGCACGACAACATACAGTATATATTTAGATATACATAATGCATTGGTATTGTATTAGTGTCACTGTTCTTGAGAAGACATGCTAGTAAGAATTTCATTATACTATGTACACTATGAACTATGCACATGTGACAGTAAACTTGAACTTGATACCCATTGCCCTGCCATGTCACCATGCTGACCTTTAATTATTTTATGCTTTTGACATGAACTTGTTTCCCCATATAGAACTTCTTTTATCTTTTCATCCATTTTGATTAAATACCATTCTCAAACCTGCTTTTTTTCAATTGAGGGTCTTTTAGTGAAAGAAGAACATTCTCATTGTATCGGGTACAAGGCAAGTAGCAGCTCTCAACAAGGTGAGCTAAGTGCAATTTAAATAAGAAAAATTACCAAGGAGATTCAAAGATATAATCATTTTTCAATGCCCTTTTATGCTAAAAGATTCATTTATGGTAGCCACTGCATTGATGAACATGTTAAATGTAGTACAGAATAAAGGAATACTGTATGCCACATGACAGATAAACAAGGACAGTGTTCATTTTCTGGAGAAAGGCAATCATTTATATGGTAACAACTGGGGAGATAGCACACTGTTGTCAGTATCTGACAAGGTGTTAGCAGGACTGTTATTACACAAAGTCCAACAAACAATACACAGGGAGGTGAGATAAAATCAAGTAGCTATAGAGTTCATGCTTTAAGCAGATAAATAATAAATCATTAAAAGACTGCATCATGGGAGATATATTCTGTATTTTTGCCAGCCTCACAGACTTTAAAAAGCCTTTTGATTTCATCTACACACCATCTGTCTGGCAAACCAGCCAACATTTATGGCATTAACAAATAAATCAGTAGCATTATTCAAGGATTCAGGCATTCTACTAAAACAAAGCATCCTGGGAAGAAGCAGATGGGAAAGTAGGCAAATGATCTGAAGTGCAGACTGGGATGCAACAGCTTATCACCACTCCTGATTGCAAGGTTGCTGACTTGGTGGTTCAGAGAGCAGCAGCAGATTCCACTTTAGTGATGTAAGACACCAGTTCAGAGAAACTGAAAGATGTGGTGTATGCTGACATCATTGGCTTTTTATATTTGACATGAAAGGAATGGAAAACCTTGCACAAAGTATGGAAACTAAAGAAAACAGAATTACAAGTGCTGAGTGGTGGAAGCAAGGCAGAATTACGGCTGGGGTTGGGTTACCCATCTGAAGAAACTCGGCTGAATATACAAGAGTTCCTTCACAGCACAGCCTCCAGAGTTTTGCACATTATTTCATCCATGTTCCTAATCTGCTTATTCCAATACAGGATCCTAGGGAGACTAAGCCTGCCCCATCAGAAACCAAACATGGGCAAGGCACCAGTATATTATGGAACTTAATCACTCATAACAAAGCAATTTATGGTTACTTATCCAGATTCATCTGCCAGAAATTCATGTCAGCATGGAGAGAATGGGAAAATGACACACAGACATTGATAAGGTGAGGCTGTGGCTTTGGAGCTGTGAGAAAACAGCACTGTCCTCTATATCTCCACCCTGCTCATTCATCATTGTGTATTGTCTTCAATGTTTCTTGCAGGATATGGATTAGTTGTGGTTATGTGCTCCCTCTTTCTTTTTCTCTTTCTCTCTCTCTCTCTATATATATATATATTGTTAACGCGGTGTCCGCGGCCCCAAGGGGACGTGGCCACTCCTCCGAAACCCTCTCTTAAACAGTGATTCAATGGGAAACAAATGCAGCTTTTCATCTCCTCTTTGCAGATCAGCTGCTAGCCTTCTGCTTGCTGCTGTGCCGCGTGATCTGTAACTCGCACGGAGCTTCAAACATTTAAAAGGCTGCGCCGTGGCTGTCCTAGTGTCTCACTGCCTTGTCTGTCTTCCCCCAGGCATCCTCTTCTCCGGTCAGGGCTCCCGAGTGGCCGCACCCCTTTGAGGATGAAGATTTTGTGTTCTTTTGAGCAAGAAGGCAACCAGTTTGACAGTTGTCCCTTGTGCGGCCAGATCGCTCCTGAAAGAGACGTGTGTTTGTTCTGCCTGTTCTGGAATAAAGTTTATGTCTCTTAGAAGTGCTCCTGTGCAACTTTGTGACCCAAGCGTGACAATATATATATATATATATATATATATATATATATATATATATATATATATATATATATATCCATCCATCCATTTTCCAACCCACTGAATCCGAACACAGGGTCTCGGGGGTCTGCTGGAGCCAATCCCAGCCAACACAGGGCACAAGGCAGGAACCAATCCCGGGCAGGGTGCCAACCCACCGCAGGACACACACAAACACACCCACACACCAAGCACACACTAGGGCCAGTTTAGAATCGCCAATCCACCTAACCCGCATGTCTGTGGACTGTGGGAGGAAACCCACGCAGACACGGGGAGAACATGCAAACTCCACGCAGGGAGGACCCGGGAAGCAAACCCAGGTCCCCAGATCACCCAACTGTGAGGCAGCAGCGCTACCCACTGCGCCACTGTGCCGCCCATATATATATATATATAGTCACACGTGTGCGTCTAGAAGACAGTTTAAGGGCTCTGGTGATGGTGTTTCTTCGCCTCTCCAGGGGTTGGTGCTGTGTGATGATTCCTTCTCTTTTCTTTCCTCTGCAGACCAGAAAATTGTGCAGACCAGTCAATTTTGTTGTCTACCCACCTGGACCAGCCTCTTCCCTTAAGAAATCAACATAATCGGAGATCCTGCCATCTTTGAGACAGTTCTGTCTTGTAGTCAGTCCCATCTGAAAAGGCGTCACTTCAACTCTTTAAATCACGTTTTGTTTATTTTGTGAATTGAATTATACAGGGTTTGCCAACGGCTGCCCTGAAACTTCTTAATGTGCTCTCTTTTTCTTACAATGCACACACACACACACACACACACACACACATATATACAGTATCTCACAAAAGTGAGTTCACCCCTCACATTTTTGTAAATATTTTATTATACCTTTTCATGGGACAACACTGAAGATATGACACTTTGATACAATGTAGTCAGTGTACAGCTTGTATAACAGTGTACATTTGCTGTCCCCTCAAAATAACAACACACAACCATTAATGTCTAAACCGCTGATTGTGCCCAATTAGCCATTTTTCCTCCCCAGTGTCATCTGACTTGTTAGTGTTACAAGGTCTCAGGTGTGAATGAGGAGCAGGTGTGTTAAATTTGGTGTTATCGATGTCACACTCTCTCATACTGGTCACTGGAAGTTCAACATGGCACCTCATGGCAAAGAACTCTCTGAGGATCTGAAAAAAAGAATTGTTACTCTACATAAAGATGGCCTCAGCTATAAGAATATTGCCAACACCCTGAAACTGAGCTGCAGCACAGTAGCCAAGACCATACAGTGGCTTAACAGGACAGGTTCCACTCAGAACAGAACAGTTTGGGGCTGCATGAGTGCTGCCGGCACTGGGGAATGAATGCTGAAATGTACTGTGACATACTGAAGCAGAGCATGATCCCCTCTCTTCAGAAACTGGGCCGCAGGGCAGTATTCCAATGTGGTAACGACCCCAAACACACCTCCAAGACGACCACTGCCTTGCTAAAGAAACTGAGGGTAAAAGTGCTGGACCTGCCAAGCATGTCTCCAGACCTAAACCCTATTGAGCATCTGTGGGGCATCCTAAAACGGAAGGTGGAGGAGCACAAGGTCTCTAACATCCACCAGCTCCGTGATGTCGTCATGGAGGAGTGGAAGAGGATTCCAGTGGCAACCTGTGAAGCTCTAGTGAACTCCATGCCCAAGAGAGTTAAGGCAGTGCTGGAAAATAATGGTGGCCACACAAAATATTGACACTTTGGGCACAATTTGGACATTTTTCACTTAGGGGTGTACTCACTTTTGTTGCCAGCGGTTTAGACATTAATGGCTGTGTGTTGAGTTATTTTGAGGGGACAGCAAATTTACAAAATTATACAAGTTGCACACTGACTATTTTACATTGTATCAAAGTGTCATATCTTCAGTGTTGTTCCATGAAAAGATATAATAAAATATTTACAAAAATGTGAGGGGTGTACTCACTTTTGTGAGATACTGTATATATATAGCACTTTTTTGTAACATCAGGCAAATAGACTGCACCCTAAACAGGAAAGAGAGAGTTGCATATTTATGTTTGCATTATAGATCAAGCAGATAATGTCATAAAGCAAAGCAAAATAAAGTGTGAACACCATACAACCTGGTAATGCTTAGCATTTAGTCTTTCCCAGGCAGCCCATTTCTTGAGCTAACTGCAGTATCTCGGAGCATTCTTGGGTTAACTTTTCCCTCTTCCTTTTGTCTCTCTGATGAGCTTTTTCCTCATCTCTTTCCTCTCTAATTAATCAGCTCTTTTAATGATCTTATAGAGCCCCTTGCCATTATTCAGGGTTCATAAAACTAAAATTGTGTTTTCAAAATCAGCTGCTTTAGCTCACACTTCTGTAATCATAAATGTGCGCCAACAGCACAGCATGCTTGTATAACTTAGTAACAGCTTATGAAACCATACATGCATTGTAGTATACGTTTTCAATTATATATAGCAGCAAAAACACGAAGAGCAAAGCAATACCTTAGATTTACAATGTTGCATAGCTTTTACTGTTTAAAATAATTATTCAACCATTCAGGTAATTTTTAAAACATTAACGGACAAGGTTCAATTTTCAGTAGCCAAGTAACTAGCTATTTTAAAATAAAAGGCTGTTTCAACATTACAAGAAGAGTCCTTTAAGAAAGCTGTTTCTTCCTATGATGTTATAATATACAATTTTCATAATGCTAGATATTACAAATACACAGCAAAGTGAAAAAACAGCAGCAGAATATTAGCAAAGCAATGTTTCAGAAAACAAATGCAATTTCGCGCAGTCCTTTAACTTAGTTAATTTCTCCTCTGCATATTTTCATTTCTAAGCGAATTTTAATTTCCAATACACCAACCTTTAGACAAGTGTTTCCCAAACTTTTCTATGCCTTGCACCCCTAGAAAATGTTTGATTTATGTTCACATCCCCTACAAAAGTAACATCACCATTGAAGATGAAGAAGTCAAATTCCTAATTTTTGAACGACAAACTGAATCACGAAAAGTACTGCAGGAGAACAAATTAAACTGGAAAAATAAGCTTTTAACACAGTGCATAACATTTAAATAAAAACTGAACAATTTACTTTTATAAATTTTAATCTTGTAAATGTGTCCGGCATGAAATGTGGGCACTCGGTTGATGATCCTGGGGTTGGGGTCTCCTGCAAAGCATCACGCACAGTGAGGAAATGACACACAATCAATAATTGAGGAGTTTAGGAGACTGGGAAAGAAAAGCAATGAAACATAGTCGATGAGCTTTTTCCTCTGATGACACCTGGACTGCAGTTGAAATACAGATGCGCCACACAGTTAAAATTGCTTCGCTACGGCCAGGACAACTAAAAGGAAAGGTTGCACTGAGTGTAAGCAGCAAATACTACATCCAATTCAGTCCCCCCAAGGGCAAAAATGTCAATCAATCCTCAAAATGAGTGATGTTTCACGATCAGGGCCTCTCAGAATTCAATAGCAGACCTCACCCTTCTCTACGGATCATTACAAGGTCCAAATTCTACTCTCTTAAAAAAGTTAGTCGCCTTTATGAGAATCCCTGCTTTAGGAATATACAATTCACAGCTGCAGTGCAGTTGCACCTAGGACTACTTCTACCTTAAAGTTTTACCCAGATATAACTGTCACTGTTGCTTATGTCTTACACCCTTGATTGACCTAGCTGATGAAAGAACCTTCATTTCGTTATACGGTTCTCATTCTTCTCTATCTTTCTGGCTTGACGAAAGATTGGATTTATTTTTTGGTTTTGACCCCTGCACCTACGTTTTTTAAATAATTTTACATCCTCATCCTTTAATTAAAATTCTCTCTGCTGAGGTATAACACTGTCCAGCTTATCTCTGATCAACTCGCTCTCGTCTACTCTCGTCTACGCCAGCTCAGTATCTGAATTTATATAGCTTACTTTCTTAGTGACCATGTCACAGTTATTTGTCTGGGCTCATAAATCTAAAACCTGTCTATCATCCCCCAGGCTTTTTTCCTGGAAGAGGCGAGACGTGTTTAGTCTTTTAAAACCTGTCCCCCTCCCAGAGGCTCATAAATTCTACCTGTCCTTATCTCCGATATTCGGAACTTATACAACCAAATCCACGTTTCTGGAGGTTACGTGTTGAGTATCAAAGCAGCAGCTTTGCATTCACCCAGAGTGGGAATTCATTCTTATACAGCCCCTTCAAACCTTCCTCTCCAAATTCCAAAGGATCCAGTGTAGCATTATAAGAAGTTCATATCAGTGGTAACATTCCTTAAAACTCTGAATGAGACACACAATGTCTAAGAGTCTTTTTTACACTCACCTTTTGATGGCATTATAACAAACAATTATCACAAAATGTGCTAGATGTCAAATATTAAAAATATATTGCAGACCTATAAATATCTGGGAGTGCAGCTGGATGATAAATTAGACTGGACTGCCAATTCTGATGCGCTGTACAAGAAAGGAAAGAGCCAACTATACTTCCTTAGAAGGCTGGCGTCCTTCAACATCTGCAATAAGATGCTGCAGATATTCTATCAGACAGTTGTGGCGAGCGCCCTCTTCTACGCGGTGGTGTGCTGGGGAGGCAGCATTAAGAGGAAAGACGCCTCACGCCTGGACAAACTGGTGAGGAAGGCAGGCTCTATTGTTGGCATGGAGCTGGACAGTTTAACATCTGTGGCAGAGCGAAGGGCGCTTAGCAGGCTCCTATCAATTATGGAGAATCAATTGCATCCACTAAATAGTATCATCTCCAGACAGAAGAGCAGCTTCAGCGACAGACTGCTGTCACTGTCCTGCTCCACTGACAGATTGGGGAGATCGTTCCTCCCCCAAACTATGCGACTCTTCATTTCCACCCGGGGGGGTAAACGTTAACATTTAACATTATATAAAGTTATTGTCTGTTTTTCACCTGCATTATTATCATTCTTTAATTTAATATTATTTATTGCATCATTATGCTGCTGCTGGAGAATGTGAATTTCCCATTGGGATTAATAAAGTATCTATCTATCTATCTATCTATCTATCTATCTATCTATCTATCTATCTATCTATCTATCTATCTATCTATCTATCTATCTATCTATCTATCTATCTATCTAAATATGCAGCAATAAAGTAAAACAACAGTCAATTAAGATTATTCCGTGCAGTCTTCTAACACTTTTCCTTTCTCTTTAGTTCTGAGCAGTTTTACTCTCCATTACAGAAGGTAACAAAATATGAAAGGGAGACCAGGTATGAAGTCAGCATTATCTGTCTGGCCATTCTCAAGAAACACACACTGCATCTGAAACTCTTCCTTGCAGTTATTCGCTGTTTTCAGCCTTGGCAATGACAGTTAAACAGGGTTTTAATAACATATTCTTTGTTCACTTATTAGTGTCTGTTGTCACACACGTGTGTATGGGAGGCAGCTAAAAGGCTCAAAAGACGGTAATTCCTCACCAGACCAGGGGATGGCAGAGTGCACTAATCTTTGCTCTTTTCCATTAGCAGACCGGTCACAGTAAATTCCGCTTGGGTCCGATGATGTCACTCCCTGCATCAAGATGTCACTTTCGGTTCCGGCCCCCGAAGACGTTACTTCAAGTTCTGGCCACATCACTTCCAGTCCCGGGCCTCAAGGACATCATTTCCAGTTCCTGCCTGATGACATCTTTTCCTGTCTACCTTACATATAAGTGCCATGTTTACCTGTTCTTGTTGTTCTTTGTTATGGACTGATCTATATCAATTTGAACCACATCTTTGCTACATTTTGGAAGCCAATTGCAAGTGTGTGGGTGGCTGCCCCCTAACCTCTTTCCGTGTTGTGTGGATCATTTACACTGTGTATTTACAGAGGATTCAGAAATTATTCAGACCCATTTACTTTCTGCACACTTTACTGAGTTGTTGATTTGTGGCAAAGTGAATTGATTGGACATCGTTTAGAAAGGTACACCTGTGTATATAAGGTCCCAAAATTCACACTCTTGTGTGAATGTCAGGACAAAAACCAAGCCATGAAGTGCAAGGAACACTTTGTAGACCTCACATATAAAATTGTGCTGAGGCACAGACCTCAATAATTGTGAACCACCAAGACTCTTTCTAGAGTTGACCATCCAGCAAAACTGACTAACCAGGCAAGAAGGACCTTAGTTAGGGAGGTGACAAAGAACCAAATGGACACTCTAGCAGAGCTTCAGAAGTTTTCTGCTAAGATGTGAGAACCAGTTGAAAGGATGACCATCTCAGCAGTGCGCCATCAAACATATGGACGCCAGTCTTGAGCCAAAGACATATCACAGCCTGCATGGATTTTAGCAAATTAAATTTAAAGAGCTCTGAGATTATTGGAATAAAGATGTTGTCAGAAGGACAGCAGCATGTTTCTATCAAGTGTTTATGGTATAGAGTTGTTAGATGAAAGACGCCTCTGAGTGAAAGATGTAAGACAGGCCACGTGGACTCTTAGAGAATAAGGAAAAAAATATTTTGGACTAAGAAGACAAAAATGTAACTCTTTGAGCAGAACTTCAAGCACTATGTTTAACAAATACCATCTCCTGTCTAATGCCATCACTACATTGAAGCATGGCGGTGGAAGCATCATGCTATGTGTGTGCTTCTCAGTGGCAGAGACAGGGAGACTGGTGCGGAATTGAGGAATGAATTAATACAGTCAAATACAGAGTGGTACCTGAAGATATCCTACTCCAAAGTGCATGCAGCCTCAGAGTGGGTTGACAGTTCACCTTTCAGCATGACATTGACCCAAAGCATACAGCCAAGACAACACTGGAATGACTTTGGGACAAGTCTCAGATTGTCCTTGAGTGGCCCAGACAAGGTGCAGACTTTCAAACCCATAGAATTTGTGTGGAGAGACCTGAAGTTGCCAGTTTACAGATGCTTACCATCCAATCTAACAGCACTGGAGAGGATCTTCTCAGGAAGATTATGATAAGATGTCCAGATCCAGGTGTGCTTATAGACTCTAACTCAAAGCTGTAATTTCTGCCAAAGGGTCATCTACAAAGTACTGAAATATGGACCTGAACATTTACATGAGTGAGATACTGTATTTCTGTTTTTGATTTTTTTAACAAAGAGACTTGTATAGACTCATGTATAAACGGTGCGTATGCACAAAAATGTTGTGTAAGCCCGTTTCCACGCTCAAATCGCGATGTATAAAACCTAAACTTGGCATAAAGCCACGCACATTTTCACAGTAGCTAAATGCTTGGCGTATGCAAGTTCTCTGCTTGGTTTTGCAAACTGGTGGCACCCAGCGTCAAAGCAGTGCTACACTTCCTGTGTGGTTTCCCTTTCTTTTTTAGATCCACATCCCTGACACGGCTTTATAAATACACTGAAATTAAACGCATATTGTTTATTAGTTTAATGCATCTGATTGTAATTAACCTGTAACAATATAATGGTCCACGGAATAGCCAAACTATTCCAAATACCATACTGTAGCTGCTTTCAGGCAGGAGATATAGAAGTATGAAATGCAGGACTTCCGGGCTAAAGAAGTCTTTCTTTCCCAAGGCCATTAGACTCCTAAATAACTGACTGGAGTTTAAAAACATGGTTCACTTCATTCTATCTACCTCACACAACTGTATTTGACTTGTCCATCACACACCTACCTGCACATTACACTTTATATTTCTATTCTGTTTTTATACTTTATGCTACCTCTGTTACTTATTATCTATCTGCTTTTTATTATTTATGTTTATCTTTATACGTTGGTTTTGTCATTTGGTGTGGACAGCAAAGAAAGAATTTCATTGTACAGGAAAATGTGTTTCCTTACTGTGCACATGACAATAAACTTTGAACTTGAACTTGTTCCTGTTAGGGGTTGCCACAGCAGATCATCTTTTTCCATATTACTCTCACTGCACCAATCGGAGTATTTATATCACTGTATCTGAGTGGGGAATCACAGCTCTACAGCAGCTGATTATCGATTATATGAGAATTATCGGTATACAGCATCAAGCACACACTGCCTCAGCTATGCTGTCTATTGAACTGCTCTCATACAGCAAAATGCTTTAGAGCCTTTCCTCGCAGTTCAGAAACAGTTTCATCCCAAGAACTATAAACGCACTCAATCACTCCATCAAGTGCTCCTTGTAGAACGCTTTGTACTTGTAAGTACAATTACCTCACTGTAAACTTGCGATACAGTTATAATATTGTACAACCTGAGCACTTTATAAAGCACATATTTACATATGATGACGATATCATTTTTAAGGTGAAATGCAGCAAAATATATTTATTATATTATACAGATAAAACTTTAACTTCATTTAAATAATCTATATTGTTAATGATTAAACATGTGAGGACACGGTGCCGCAGCACTAGCAAGGAGCTGGCACTCCGTTCACGGATTGTTCCTGCCTCACGCTGTATTTTTGCTGGAGCTGAGGCGACACTGGAAGGATAGATGGATAGAATAATTAAACATGTACTACAAAGATATTACAATGTTCCTTAAAAGTTTTGAAGAATCGGCGTTCTAAGCTTACAGATGGCTTAACGTCTATTACAGAGCTGATTGTGTGGTGATTTGGAGAAAGAAAAGTAAGGACAGGAATTGTGGGGTTAGTACGTTTGAAAGAGACAGTAATGCTGCAATAAATTATTTCATCGAAGGTCGCGCATGGCGCAGCAAGCATCTTGCATGAGGCATGAACAATTACTGCGCCACCATGTTCCCATGTTTAATAACATGCTTTAACTCCTATCATCATGAAAATGATATCAAGTATACATCGCAGTATTTTAATTATTCAGAGAGCTGTAATATCACGAATGTAATGGATTCTGTGTCCTGTGAGGAAGAGAAAGCGCGTTTAAGAAGCACGTAGTGATTCACACACATAGAGCACATAGAAGATCAAATACAAAACAAAGCATTTAATGTGCTACTTTAGTTACGATGGAATTTGAGAAACTAGTAAATTAAGCAATTTTAAGATGAAGTTTATGATGTTCTACTTTAATGACAAAATAAACTACGTTATTAAAGTGGAAATTTCAAGGTTAAAGTTGTCATTTTGTGCTTTTTTCTCACTGTGTTCCTATTTTTTTTCTTTTCTCTGTACTCTAATAAGCTTTCATATGACACTGAGACAGTGGGCTACGACTTGCCTTTTCACAGCAACTTTGATATCTGACAGCTTCTTTTTTATTTCAGGCACTGTGCGACTTTGTGAACTTGAGCTTTCAAGTTTCTCCGACACTCGATCAACTTCCTTTTGTTGTTTATACCACTGTTTAAACCAACAAATAGTACGTTTTTCCTTGCCTCCACTTGGTGTTCGCTGAAATTCTTTTAATTCCCCCCATTGCTTTTGCCATTGCCTTTTCACAGAACACTGAGCTTAATGGCTATTTATATTGATTTGCATATTCAAAGAGGTGTAATTCTGGGAGGAGTTGGGGCGGGACAGCAGGCACATGTGTTACTTTTCACGCTGACCGGGATTTATGGAGCGGAAGAATGTGGAAGTTAGCGAACGCACAGATTTATGCATCTGGATTTTTTTTGTGCATACGCACATTTCCGCTTTTGTCCTTATGCCATGTTTTAGTGTGAATTCTACGCACAGCGTTATGCATGAGGCCCCTGAAGCTGTAATTTCTGCCAAAGGATCTTTTGCAAATTATTGAATTAAAAGTCGGAATGCTTATATGAATGAGAGATTTCAGTTTTTAATTTTTAACAAATTTCCAAACATTACTGAAAACATGTTTTCACATTGTCATTATGAATTAATGAGTGTAAACTGATGGGAAAAATTGACAAATGTATTCATTTAAAATTTACAACGTAATAAAGTGTGCAGAAAGTGAAGGAGTCTCAATACCATCTGAATCCACCATATCTGTAAGTATTGTGTATGTCATGCTTTTGACTCTCTTCTTTAGTTTGCTAATATCTCTCCCTTCATTGACCCAATAATCATGCAGTGCATTTGCTGAATTTGGTTTTTCTTTGTACTTCAGTGTCATGGAGAACCAGAGCCTATTCTGATGGCTTTGGGTGCCTGGCAGACACCAAGCTAATGTCTCACAGGCCACAATCACAATCACGCTCAGCCTCGTTGTCACAGATCAAGACAAATGAATGTATTTAATCAGAATTCAGTGAAGAAAGCAGAATAAACGCAATTAAAACCCACAAGTGTTCTAAAGGGTTGTATACCCTGAGGAGATGTCTGTTTAGGGGTTAGGCAAACCACCACATCACAATGCCACTCCTCAGTAGAATGTCTCCACTAAAAAAGTGACAACTTTAATCATTTCTTAAAATAAGCAAACAGCAGACAACAAGGTGACCAAGAAGCTAATTTTATAATAACAGTCGTGGAATTGTGATAAAAAAGATAGTGAACCATGTACAGTATGTAAAGTGGTAATGCTGACAACTTTTAAAAGACACCTTGGTAAGATACTGCCACATTATCAAAGCAAACAAGCTTGGTGGACCGAATGATCTCCTGTTATCTGTAGAAAAATTCTTATAGTTTTTTTTTAAATCTTAAATTAGGTTCTGTCTTTTTATACTTTTCACTTGAATCAAAATACTGATTTGAAAATCAAATTGTTGCTTTAAATTGTTCACCATTTCTAATAAAATATTGTTTGAAGAGATTTCATCATTGTTCAGTTTTTTTTTTTATTGCTCTAGCAGAGATCATAAAAGCTTTTGTACATTACCTGTGCTATGGTCTCTTTCTTTACAGTCCATTTCATTCCATATTAGTTGACCTTCAGGAGCTCAATACAGAAACATTTTCTTTTGATGCATCACAGGCTTTATTTAAGAGTGAATTATTCCATCTGAGCACCTTCAGTGCATTTAAAAGAATGTCTGCTTTGTAGTATTTAATGGTGCCTTTGTGATTACATGTAATATAAAGAGTAATAATTCCTTGCCATCTTTATAGCATCTTTTTATTATGAAAAAAGTTAAATTAGCAATGACCTTGAGCAACTCTCCTCACCTGGGCTCCAGTTGCAGAACTACGGATAGAAACGTCTCACGCATGTATTGTTTTCATGTTGAATAAATGAAAGAATCATTGAAATGTACATAAACTAACATTCAGTTTCACTATAAAACAGTATCAATAGATGACATATTTCACTGATGATAAACATAAGATGCTTTTATCTCAGTCATGATAACAGCATCTTTATGAGGCAAAAACAATGCGTCCAGCATTCACATTGCAAGTCGGTAGGTGTTTCCACCTGGTCATAAGTTTAGATAGATGTTAGATTTCAACTCACCCAGTTTCACTGCAGCCTGACGTCTCTGAACTTTTGACGGAATAGGAGCGTGGACCGTGAATCTGACTACCAACTGTTGCTTTTAGTCTAAAAGAACATTTTTTTTTTTTGCTATACTTTATTAATCCATACACCAGCGCATATCCTTAGCCTCAGAGCCACCATTCTGCCTATTAAAGGGTGAGTTAATTAGCAGTTACTGTAATATTTAAGTGAGCATGACATAGATAGATAGATAGATAGATAGATAGATAGATAGATAGATAGATAGATAGATAGATAGATAGATAGATAGATAGATAGATAGATAGATGCATCCAGCATTCACACTGCAAGTCGGTAGGTGTTTTCACCTGGTCATAAGTTTAGACAGATGTTAGATTTCAACTCACCCAGTTTCACTACAGCCTGACGTTTCTGAACCTTTGATGGAATAGGAGCGAGGACCATGAATCTGACTACTCACTATTGCTTTTAGTCTAAAAGCAACACTGTTTTTTGCTATACTTTATTAATCCTGTCTTTATGTGTGATCATTGGAGGTCAGAGTGCAAGGTCACACATTGTACAGCAGCCCTGGAGCAATTTTAAGGTGAAGGACCTTACTCAAGGACCCAATGGAGTAGGATCCCTTCTGGCAGTAACAGGATTTGAATCAGCAGCCTTCCAGACACCAGCACATATCTTTAGCCACAGAGCCACCATTCCGCTTATTATAGGGTGAGTTAATTAAAAGTTACTGTAATATGTTAGTGAGCGTGACTTACTATGATAGATAGATAGATAGATAGATAGATAGATAGATAGATAGATAGATAGATAGATAGATAGATAGATAGATATTATTTGCCCACAGGGGAAATTTGGCTTTGTCCAGAAGCTCATTAAATAAATAAATAAATAGTTTATATACAGTTACAGTGAGGCACTGCAAAGGCATACTTCTGTTGGTAATGGAGCCCTATGGGTATTCCTTGAGACACTTCTGCTAATTTGTTGTCTGAATGTACTCAATGATGTGTGTTACAGAGAGCATGTGCAGTGTTGTTCATTATGGTACTCAGTTTTGTTTTCCTTCTCTCCACTTCAACCAGCTCCAGGAAGTCCAGAGTGCCTCCTAAAACTGTGCCTGTCCTTTTTATTAGCTTGTTGTTTTGGTGGGCATCTCTTGAATCGATGTGATTGGCCTAGCACAACACATCATGGAAAATCACATTGACCATCACAGTTTTGTGGAATATGTGAAGGTTGTCCCCTTCCACATTAAAGGAACACAGTCTCCTAATAAGAAAAAAAAAGAGTCGTTCCTACCTTTTCTTATATAGTTCCTCTGTGTTATGAGACCGGTTCAGCTGGTCATTTACATGTAAATTCAAATACTTCTAGCAATGCACCACCTCCACATCCACTCCCTCCGGGTGCATAGAGTCTGTTCGGTGTGGTAAATCACCAGTTTCTTGGTTTCGCTGATGTTAAGTTGCAGACAATTCCTTCTGCTCCAAGAAATAATGTTCTCCACTTGACAATCCTCTATTTCGTCTCCGTTGTCAATACACCCCAGAGAGTCAGAGAACATCTGCAAGTGTCATGCCATACTGTTATATTTATAGTCACAGAGTCTCAAAAACTTATTTGCAAAGCTTTAGGCTATATAGCCATAAGAAGCAATACTACTACGGCTAATACTCACTTTTTATACATAACTTCAGAGGTGAAGTGCTGTTTAGCAAACATATGCTTTACAATAAAACCTAAGTAGCTGCAAAAATAATATTTCATGTGCAACTTCAGAGGCTAAGCACCACTTCTTAGTGTGACTTTCAGAATAGCTAGCCTCAGAGGTTAGGCAGCTGAACTTAACGTGTATTACAATTAATTCAAAGCCCAACTATTAAAGAATACTTAGACAGCAAACATCAGATTCTGACTTCTAGTATGTGCTCTAAGTAAAATGGGCTATACCTTCTCAGCATTACTATAATATACAATTATTGCAGGCAAAAATCAATTCAATAACTGACAATTTATTAATAGCAAACCAATTATATACAGTAACTAAAGAACATAAAAAGTGAAATAGAGAATAACAGAGATGCACAGGCATGCATTCCAGAAGACAGAATTACATCTCTTCCCTTTGTAATCCAAACGTATCCTTTTTCTATACTGAGATGCTAAAGTTAGTCAGAGATCAAAGCTCATCCAAATGGAAAAAATGTGTGGTTATAAAATCTTCAAAAGAGTTAATAACACTTCCATTTTGCTTCTGTGAAATACAAAGAGAGGGGAAACAGGCTGACTCTTCAGATACTATAAAACCATCATCTTTACTTTGTAGAAAGCATAGCTGGGGTCTTCTTAATTAATATGCATAATTATAGAAAATTTTTTATAGATAATATGACAGAAACATATAGTTATGAAAACAACCTCAAAAGATTCACCATAACATTAAAATTAATTTAAGACTAAAGATGCCTGTGAAGATATTACACATGCAATAGAAATTCAAATTCATTCCAATGACATTTGAAGACATACAACTGTTGACTGTCCATTTGGCAGAGTGGTGTGAGACTTTCAACAACCGCGTTCTTATAAAGAAAAGGCCACCTTTTTTCTAGTGAAATAGTTCTCATGAGATAAAAGGAGACAAACAGCAGTATATTGCTCACGCAGATGTAATTTTCCTATGTCACATACCTCAAAGTCCTAGAAATCAGACTAAGAAACATGAAAAATGTGTCAGGCTGTTTGGTTATTACTGGTGCTCCATCCAGGAGTGCTGACTTAAAGGAATGCTGAACCCAAAAATGATTTGTTACTAACCCCATGTGGTTTGTAATGATGGCTGAAAAAACCTTTAATCTCATGGTTTAATGGAGAATGGAGATAACAAAATGTTCTGATAGAATGTAAATCTGTGGAGGCAAATACTGGACAATATTAAAATCGTCCATGAAAAAAATCCATATAATTCATATTGCAAAAACTAAGCCATCCAGTCATATGCTCACAATGTGCAAAATACATGCAGTTTTTGCTAAAATATTGTTAAATAAATACCACTGGAAATACCACAGGATTGTACTTTTGAATTGAAGATCTGCCTTCCCATCTCATTCATTAGTCCAGAGTGCTCTCTTTAATTGAAGCTCCAGTCCTGCTATCCATTGTGGTTTGAAGCAAGCAACAATTTTATTTTAATACTTAAACAGAAATTATAACTTTCCACTGGGTACTTCTTTGAAAGTCTCCCACCACTCTCCCAAAATGGACAGTCAACCAGTATACTCGCGTATAAGTCGGGTCTTGAAACCCGAAAAATTGATCATAAAATCAGACTCCGACTTATACGCCTGTTCAAAAATATGACACAATTTTTTTTTTTACATCTTCTTGCTTCCTCCAATCTCACACCAGTTTTCTCAGACACATCGAATTTTGTTGCAGCAGCGCAGTTACCAATTTCTTTCGCCACTTCAACGACTTTTAATTTAAAACCAGCTTCATATTTTCTTCTGATCGAACGCTCCATCGGGATGCTCTTATGATAAAGGTGTATGAGGGTGTGAGATACAAAAAACACAAATCAGTGCCAACGTCGCTTCAGAATAGTTTGGGTATTACCGTGTGGTGACATAGGCACAATACATAGAAAACAGGCAGTGTGCTCCGTGGTTACTCTCTCAGGTGAGCATTAGCATATTATAATCTCTTGGACCAATAGCGTGAGTTTTCCACATTCGACTTATACGACTGACATTATAAAATACCAGAAATTATATGGTAAAATCAAGCCCCGACTTATCCGCAGGAGAACTTAAATGCAAGTATATACAGTAATTGGAATTAATTTAACAAATTCTATTACATGTGTAACATCTTCACAGGCATGTTTTGGTCTTAAATTACTAGTAAGGTTATAGTAAATCTTTTAAGGTTATTTTCAGAAATCTAAGTTTCTGTCATAGTATCTCTGAAAAATATCCCTATACTTATGCATATTAATTAAGCAAACCTCAGTCTGTGAAAAATGGAAAGGCAACAGAAAGAGAGAGAGAGGTTAGGATCACGCCCTGATACAGCACATTGCCACACCTAGATTAGGACCCAAGTGAAGCCATGCAACGAGTGACACCTCAGCACCACACTAGTTCAGATGGTTTGGAACAGTATGAGGTTTTTTATGGTGGCTGAAGTGCCAATCCTACCACCAACCCCCAGGTTTTTCTCTGCAGGTTGGAGGGCCTACATGCAGGGCTGGATGCAGATTAACGTCATACCCAGGACAGAGCAATTGCAGGTTAAGGACCTTGCTAAAGGGCCCAACAAAGCAGAGTTACCTTTGGCGTTTACAGAAAGGCAACAGGACTGAAGGAAATACCAGCGAAGTGTGGAAGAGTTTAGGAGAAGAGGAAGTAGATGTGTTAATGGACCTAATGCAGAACATCTATAAACAGGAGAGAATACCAGGGGAATGGAGGAACAGTATGATTGTACCTATTTATAAGGAGAAGGGTGTTATTTAGGATTGTGGGAACTACAGAGGGATAAAGCTGATGTCACACAAAATGAAAATTTGAGAAAAGGGTTATAGAGACAAGGCTTAAGGGAAAGACCACCATAGGGGAGGAGCAGTTTGTTTTTATGCCAGGGAGAGGAACAACTGATGGAGTCTCTGCATTGAAACAGCTCATACAGAAGCATTGAGAAAACCAAAAAGGACCGCATATGGTGTTTATTGATTTGGAGAAGGCTTATGATAGAGTGCCACATGAAGAGGTCTGGAGGTGCATAAGAGAGAAAGAAAGAAGGACTAGAGAAGTATGTGAGGATTGTCCAGGATATGTATGATGGTGCAAGGACTTGGGTTAAAAGCAGTGTTGGGGTAACAGACAAGACCCCATTTTGAGTAGGTTTACACCAGGGATCTTCTTTAAGTCCTTACCACTTTGATCTGGTTATGGATGTCTTAAGTCATGGGATAAAAAAACAACACCCTGGTGCAGGCTTTTTGCTGGTGACATTGTGTTATGTAGCACCAGGAAATGAAGAGGTACCTGGAAGAATGGATAAGGGCTTTGCAAGATAGAGGGTTGAAGATAAATAGGAAGAAGGCAGAATATATGAGGTTTAATGATGATCAGAATTCAGAAGATACCCTGCCATTAGAGCTAATGAAAAGAGTGGATACATTTAAATATCTGTGATCTGTGTTGGGCCAAGATAGAAAACTAGATGTAAAGATAACCCATAGAGTGCAGTGTGGATGAAACAATTGGACGAAAGTATCAGGAGTATTGTGTGATCGAAGAATTAAGGCAAAGGTTAAAGGTAAAGTTTTAAGACAGTGGTAAGACCAGCAATGACGTATGGAGCTGAGACAGGTAAAGCGAGCACAGGAGAAGAAATTAGATGTGGCAGAAATGAGAATGTTGAATTAGATGTGTGGACTTACAAAAAAGGACAGAAATGAGACAATCAGAGGTACAACAAAAGTGGGAAAGATATTTAGGAAAGTACAGGAAAATAGATTGAAGTGGTATGGACATGTCATGAGGTGAGACAACGAATATGTGGGCAAAAGACTGATGGGAATGGAAGTCCAGGGGAAGAGAAAGTAATGGAGGCCAAAGTGGCCAAGGTGGTGTGGACATGTGATGAAGAAAGGTAAAGAATATGTGGGCAGAAGGGTGGTCAGAATGGAAGTATAGGGGAAGAAAAAGTGAGGGAGGCCAAAGTGGAGGTGGATAGATAAAGTAAAAGAAGATCTGGAGGAGGATGTTCAGGATCGAGCTGTATGGAGAAGGTTGATCAAGCACATCGACCCCACATAGAAGTGGCAAATAGGAAAAAGAAGAAAAAGAAGACATAAAGCAGACACCACTTACGCTTGCCATGAGGTAAAATTGTGGGTTTTATGGCACTTGATGAGTTGGTTTATGACATTTGCAGTTGTTAGCTGATGGTTGTGGAGGATCTGTGACTAATTTGTTTCAACCGTGAAAAAATAAACAATTAGTCATAGATCCTCCACAACATTCAGCTAACACAAGCACATCAATCAATGTCATTTTTACATCACATGACCTGGAATCTGCTGTTATGAAAGCTATTGAGTCTCAACAAGCTGTTTTTAACTTCATGACTTTGTAAAATGCTGTTGAAATGCACATATTTAATGTAGTCTTCTAATGTCTACTATTATTGTGATTCTTTTTGAATGTGGCTCATTGTTAAAAAAAATAATAATAATTAACAAAACTGTGATAACTAACCCTGTGATAGAATAACTAAAAAACTACTCCTGCTTTCAAAATGGTTAACGAAATCCCTAAATGCACCTATATGTTATGATATGCTGACCTTATACAACTTGCTTATTTCTGTACCTGTTTTACTAAATTTCTTTGCTTTTGTTTTTTAAATGTTTTCTGTTATTGATATTTCAGCACTACGGTGTTTAAAAACTAGTTTAGGCGCCAGCTGAATTTGGCTGGTACCCAGGCTAACTGTGCAGGGTCAGGAGTTGTAGTATTATGGCTCTGCCTTTAAGCTTTCTTTTTCAGGCTTGTGAAATGACATGCAAGAGCTTCTTACCATCTGTTGCATTTTGTCTCCCTGTTGCTGCTAAAAATGTATTAGCTTAGCACACTGTACATATTTATATTTTTGTTTTATACGCCTGCTGGTCATGTCTCAAGCTGCCTCACTAGCCCTGGCTATACAGGTTTCGGGCATTGCCTGTCCATCAGACTAATTCTGTGTTTCAAATGTCAAAAATGTCAACTTGAGAATTTCAAGCACTTCTCCTCACTCTGAAAAACAATGGCAACCCTCCCTCCTGACTCTAAGTTCAAAGGAGCACTGGCACAGGGAATGACTTTATAATTAGTTCTTGGCAATCTTGGCAAACAAACCCAGGCCCCACTAGGTATTCTACATATAGCTAAGATATAATGAAAAGTGGGCGGCACGGTGGCGCAGTGGTAGCGCTGCTGCCTCGCAGTAAGGAGACCTGGGTTTGCTTCCCGGGTCCTCCCTGTGTGAAGTTTGTATGTTCTCTCTGTATTTGCATGGGTTTCCTCCCACAATCCAAAGACATGCAGGTTAGGTGCATTGGCGATCCTACAATTGTCCCTAGTGTGTGCTTGGTGTGTGAGTGTGTGTGTGTGCCCTGCGGTGGGCTGGTGCCCCGCCCGAGGATTGGTTCCTGCCTTGCACCCTATGCTGGCTGGGATTGGCCCCAGTAGACCCTCATGACCCTGTGTTCAGATATAGTGGGTTGGAAAATGACTGACAACGAAAAGAACTTAAAAAAGAGAGTCAGCCAATGCAGACATCATGTTGTTAGTTCATATGTCTGCAATAGCAGTGGCAGAGAACAAGCAACAATGACAAGAACAAGAACTCTATTTCAGAATGTAGTCTAGGGATTAAATTATGAAGAAATTACTCTAAGACTTACTACAAGTCTTCAAAACATCAAAAAAAGGCAGCAGTAGAGATGACACAGCATAGTGTTTTCAGTTAAAATGTAAATCACTACTCATGGATACTGGTGGAAATGTTTACAAGACTGCAGTTAGGAAGCACTTCTTCAAAGAAAGAGTAGTAGGAGTCTGGAAAGAATTAATCCAGTCATGTAGCTGAAGCAGAGACCCTGACTGCTTTGAAAATGGGACAACATTGACATTAGCAAACCAAGCATGGTCAATGGAGTGAATGATTTCTACTCCTTTATGAAACATCATATGTGCAATGTGTATATAGATCACCATGTCTTCTTCAAGTCTGTAAGGGCTTCCTCGCACACTGCTTTATTGTTGAAAGGTTTTGGGGTGACTCAAAAGATTTTTCAAAGTCCCATGCTCAGATTCTTTGTTACGTAGACCCACACATATGTTTTCCACTCAACTCTTGTTCTCTTATTGTTTCACTCACCTGGCCTACAAGAGGACACAGCCTGCATCTGCCATGCCCTTGCATCTGGGATTATTTGCACCCAGAACTGCTACTGTGTTTCAGTGTCCCTATTAAAGGACATGTCCTCTACATACATTGATACTGTAGGCCAGGGGTGTCAAACTCCGGTCCTGGAGGGCCGCAATGGCTGCAGGTTTTCATTCTAACCACCTTCTTAATTATTGACCTGTTTTTTCTGCTAATTAACTTTTTTTGCCTTAGTTTTAATTAACTCAACTCAGACCCCTTAGATCTTTCTATTTCCTTAATTAGCAGCCAAACAATAATGAGACACAAAATGAGCAAACAGGTGATCAGCTAACCACATTATCTGAACATAAAGAAAGATGAGGGTCTCAGTAAGGTTGATCTCTCAGGCCAATAATCAGAAACAGAAAATCAACAGTTTGGGAAATGTCTGCTGTAGTAGAAAGAGAGCAGCAGCAAGCCAAGGAATTAAGTAACAGGTTTAATTAACAGCAAGAATTGGCTTCTCATTAAGAAACTGGTTGGAGTGAAATTGGTTGGAGCTTGAAACCCCAGTTTAGCTGGTCATCTGTTGGCTCGTTTTACGTCACATTTCTGTTTGGCTGCCATTTAATGAAGAAAATAATCAGTTGAGAGGACTGAATCCTTAAAAACAGGGCTATTAAAATGAAGGGAAAAGGAGTTAATTAGTAGTAAAAACTGGTCACTGATTAGGAAAAGGGTTAGAATGAAAACCTGCAGCCACTGCGGCCCTCCAGGCCTGGAGTTCGACACCTGTGCTGTAGGCGGCAGCAGAGAGCAAATACGGGCACAAGGCAATAAACTTTTATTCCGTCATAATAACCTTTAATATTCTTAAACGTTCTTAATGAGCCAAAAGCAGAAAAAAATAAAGGGTGTGGCAAACTATTAATACAACCTGGATATTTCAGCTGTCATGGATGATGCTGGATGACATACCCAACTTGTGTGGTCTTCAGTCTTATATGGTTACATTGTTGCATCTTGTGGTACGGGTCTTCTTGGTTGTTACATTCTTCCTTGTCCTCTCTCTCTCTCTTTCTCCATTCTTCCTCAACCTGCTGACTTGTTGAAGCTTGTCAGGGCCAGGGTGAACACCCTTATCCCCTCTCTGTCTAATATCAATTTGACAGACCATATTATCACTTGTTGACAAGGTGGGCATGCAGAAAAGTATCCAATGGGTCAAAGGCTTCACTTTTATCCAGAAAATGACCGTTTTACCATTTAAAATCATGACCTTTCTTCTTGCCAAAGTGTCCATTTGCAGCAGAAAGTTTAATTATTTTGCCAGTTAAGCTTCTGTTTGCTGTCTCGACTAACACTACCTGTTTCTGTGGTTTACGCAATCTACTTTTACAGAAATCAAAATTTCAAGGAAAAAAAAACTTACCAAATTGATTAACATCATACAATTTTGTCTCTAATACTTTTAACATTCAAGAACATGGAATATTACATAAAAAAATTACATTCTATCAGATAGATAGATAGATAGATAGATAGATAGATAGATAGATAGATAGATGGTGCATTTCCTATCTATCTATCTATTATATAGTGCCTTTACTATCTATCTATCTATCTATCTATCTATCTATCTATCTATCTATCTATCTATCTATCTATCTATCTATCTATCTATCTATCTATCTATTATATAGTGCCTTTACTATCTATCTATCTATGTATCTATGTATCGAATGTTCCTATAATGGAAAAAGTGGCTTTAAGTAATGATTGGACGAATGCCCTTCTTTTGCACTAATGACAGAATTTCAAACTATTGTAAGCTTTCTTCTAAAATATGATAGAAAAGTCACACACATTTTATTTCGATGTTTAATCAAGAGTGTGTAGCCATAGTTAAATAGGTGGGGAGATGTGTAGCAACTAAGGCATCTAAAAATGTTGTGATGATTCAAAGGCATAATTGAAAAAGGGCATTCTGTTAGGCTTTGCTTTTAAATATAAAGCTTCTTTCCTTTCCTCAGCCACCTATTCAGCCCACTGGTAAACAAAGCTTTTATTCCCACCAAGGTTACATCTTTATCAGCAAACCAAAGACAGTTTTCTAGAAGAAGACTCCTGAGCTTAGGGCTCATGTCCCTATTTGTGGAACTGATTGTCTCAGTAAACATTTCATATAATAAAGAAATACTGTACCTACATGTGTACATTCTCAAAGCCATTTAATCCAATTCAGGGTCAGCCCTGGCAGCACTGGGCACAAGGCAGAAAACGACCTGGGGCAAAGCACACACACACACACCCAAACTTGGACCAATTAGTTTCACCAGTTAACCTAACGTGCATATCACTGGGGATGTGGGAATAAAACAGGAGCACTCAGACCAAATAGAAAAGAGAAACATGGCAATGGATTCAGAAAACATTCAGACCCCTTGACTTTCTGCACACTTTATTGTATTGTAGATTTAATTTCAAATGGACACAGTACATATGCCATTTTTGTCCATCAATCTGCACTCAATTTCCCATTATGACAAAGTGAAAACTTGTTTTCAGAAAGGTTTGTGAATTTATTTAAATCAAATGCTGAAATCTCCCATTCATGTAAGTATTCAAACCCTTATTTCAGTACTTTGTAGAGGACTTGGGCTTCGAGTCTTCTTGGGGTAAGTCTTCATGCAAGCTTTGCACTCCTCGATTTGGTCAGTTTATCCCATTCTTCCTGGCAGAGGCTCTCCAACTCCATTAAATTGAATGTGAAATGTCAGTAAACTGCCATCTTCTGGTCTCTCCACACATGGTCTATGGGGTTTAAGTCTGGGCTTTAGCTGGGACACTCAAAGAGGGTCAGAGACTTGACCCAATGTCACTCCAGTGTTGTCATTATCATGATGAAAGTTGAACCATCACACCAATCTAAACTTCTTTGCACTCTGGAGCAGGTTTCCTTCAAGGACCTCTCTGTATTTGGCTGCATTAATCTATCCCTTAATTCTGACCATTCTCCCTGTCCCACCTCCATAGCATGATGCTGCCACCATCATGCTTCACCATAGGGATGGTATTAGGCAGCTGACAAGCAGTGCCAGGTCTTCAACAGACACCGTGTTTGGAATTCTACTGACAACAGAGTTCACATTTTGTCTCATCAGACCAGAGAATCTTTTCCCTCATGTTTTCAGGGTCCTTGAAATGCCATTTTGGTAAGAATGCCTTACGTCTAGTCAATCTATGATAAACACCTGATTGATGGAGCGCTGCTGAAATGGCCATTCTTTAGACAGGATCTCTCATCTCAGCAAAGGACTTCTGATGCTCTGTCAGAGTGGCCATTTGGGTCTTGGTCACCGTCCTGACCAACTCTTATTTGCCCAGCTACTCAGTTTGCCAATTCAAGGGAGAATCCAAAGAAGAATGGTGCAAACTTCTTCCATTTAACAATTATAGGGCCACTGTGCTTCTGGGAACACGTAAAGCTTTAGAAATATTTTTATGCTCTTGCCCTGACGTATGCCTCACTACAATCTGAGTTCTGCAAGAGAGTTTGTTATCATTATTACATTTCGGATCAATAAACAAATTATTCCATACAATGCATTTTTCCTTTAATGTTACAAGGAGATAGGAAGTCTTCATTTATATAATGCTAATCAAACCACCACAATGAAACTGTTTTATTTTTTTTCTAAATATTCTTACATAACCAACTGTTGATTCAAATAATTTTTTAAGCTCAGGTTATCTTTAAGAATAAAAAAACAAAACAAAATGCAGTTAATCACTAAAAGTGAAAAAAATGAAAATATCTCTCTAGTATGTAAAGACTCTCCCACATACACTTAAAACTACACTGTAACGTAAAGAGAATTTCACACAAAAAGAGAGCTTTGTAGAGGATCATTCACACGTGAAGCTATCTCAACGCATCTGTATCTGTCATGACAACAAATAATGGATGTCAGTTTTTAAGCAGGTTCAAGAAAGTTTGAATGTTACTCTTCCATGTTTGAAATACATGTTACAAAAACAGATCACATCTTTAATTGGTACAGTGCCTTACACACAAACTGAACCTATCTTTGTGCTTTTTTATTTTCTGTAGTATCTTCCCTCCCAATAAAGCAGTGATGTCAGACAGGCTTTCTTTCATCCAGTGCCCTTTAAACCAAATAAAAAATCAAAGTAATTTCATCACAGGTCATTTTGAATTAGCTGAATTTATATTGGGTAGGACGGAAGCAGAAAGTGAAGGGGCCTGAACATCCAGTATATAAGTTAAACTAAATTTATAACGAGTATCATCTAAAATATGTCATGCTAAAGCACTGAATCCGACAAGACACATAAACAGGAAATCTATCCCATTAAATATCCATCTACCATACTACTAATTGGGTATGTCTTAGCAATTTCATCAGTTTACTCAGAAGTGCTAAATGCTGCATGCATCTCATTTAACTCGCATGCCGTTCAAGACAACACCAAACTGTAATTACTCTAAACAATTTTTTTATGTAGAATGGATTATACAGGCAAAATCAGTTTAATTAGTTCCCACCATGCTGGCATGGAAGCCCAGAGAGGTTAGTGCTCCTACATCACAGCTTCAGTGATCTGTTTCTGATTCATAGTCTGGTTGCCGTTTGCCCTGGATTTGTATGTTCTCATTCCTGTATGGCTACTCTCACGTGAAGTTTATGTTACCTGGCAAATTTACATTGGCTCAATAAACGTTTTGGTACATGAATATGAGTTAGTGCACCCAGATCTGGATTATGGAGGATGGGGGACCTTGGTTAGAGGCATTTTTGGGGATTTGCCTACACAAAATACTGTGAGTTCTACACACATCAACTTTAAAGTCTCAGAGTCACACAGAGTAAAGGAAAAGACTACTACAGAGTGTTAGCTTTAAAATGAACAGCAAAAGTCTGAAGAACAGGAAAAATATGAGCTTATATCTTTAATTAGCCTTTGATGAAGAGATGACAAGCAAACATCACAAACCAAGGTTTGAAAGGTCAACTATAGATCCCTACTACAAACGTCCACAAAAGCAGGAATATCAAATACTGCACAGGCCATTGTATACATTAACACAGACAAATGGTTGCTTTTCAAAATTGTACTTTTCTGGATTCCTCTGCAGCAAAGTCCTTGATCAGACTGCTAAAGTTCAGTTTCTGAACAAATCACTCTCAATTAACATCAGAGTCTTTTTGCCATTGAGGATCACAGACTAACCTTCATTAGCTTGAACATGGAGTAAGACAGCCATTTGTAGTTGAGACAGGCAACATCAGGTAAAGCCTGAATGCAATGTCTACATTTTATGAATTCTCTAAACTGGCAATCTGCTAGCCACTGTGCCTTAAAAGATAAATGATAAATAACAAGTATGTATATACTGTATACGAGATTGTATGTAAGTGCACTGTGCCAATGTGACTTTCTTTTCAGTTAATAAAATTAAATAAGGCTATTGAAATAATCATAACCTGCAAGTCATTTTCCATATGAAGAATTTTAAACCTACATTTCCCAACCCCATATACCTGGTAGGTAACCACCTAAATAATCGATTGCGATTCAGAACTAAGAATGTCATACAGGCAGTTCCTGGGTTACGTACGAGATAGGGACTGTAGGTTTGTTTTTAAGTTGAATTTGTATGTAAGTCAGAACAGGTACATTATTTTAATAAATGCTATTGTTGACCGACTGTAACCAACTGCTCTGCCAATGAATGATGGAGTTTCTCCTCTCTCTGGCCTTTTTATTATTTCTACTTTATTTTCCATGGTGATGGTTTTTCTCTTCTTTACTGTATCACCAGCACTTGCATCAGTTTTGTGTTTCAGAGACATTGTTGACGGGTGAAGACAAAAGGTTAAGATGAGCTCTTCTGCACAGCACTGTACACGCTATCACAGCTGAAGGCACCCCTCATCAGCATGTCTGGTGTACTGACGAGAGACAACTTCCTGCTATGTGCGTAACAGCACAAGAAGGCTGGCTGGCTATTGAGAATGAATGGGGGCAGCAAGAGGCGATTCACCACCTGCCCACCACACAGTCACCTCTATTTGCATACAATATGCTGCCTGCAGCGTCTGCCCACCAAGAACGAACAGGGTGCTGCCAAAGGCGGGTAGTGAATCGCCCACCACGCCCCATTCACCCACAACCGGGTCACCGCTTGCAGCATCACCAGCCGCCCACCGAGAACAAACGGGGCAGCCATTCAAGGGACACTGCAAAGCTGTGTGGTGGGCGGGCAGTGAAACACGTACACAACCGTCTGATAGAACATCTGCAGCATCTTATTGCAGATGTTGAAGGACGCCAGCCATCTAAGAAAGTATTGTCAGCTCTGTCCTTTCTTGCACAGAGCATCAGTATTGGCAGTCCAGTCCAATTTATCATCCAGCTGCACTCCCAGGTATTTATAGGTCTGCACCCTCTGCACACAGTCACCTCTGATGATCACGGGGTCCATGAGGGGCCTGGGCCTCCTAAAATCCACCACCATCTCCTTGGGTTTGCTGGTGTTCAGGTGTAGGTGGTTTGAGTTACACCATTTAACAAAGTCCTTGATTAGGTTCCTATACTCCTACTTCTGCCCACTCCTGATGCAGCCCACAATAGCAGTGTTGTCAGCGAACTTTTGCACGTGGCAGGACTCCGAGTTGTATTGGAAGTCCAATGTATACAGTATAGGCTGAACAGGACCGGAGAAAGTACAATCCCCTGCGGCGCTCCTGTGCTGCTAACCACAATGTCAGACCTGCAGTTCCCAAGACGCACATACTGAGGACTGTCTATAAGATAGTCCACGATCCATGCCACTAGGTATGAATCTACTCCCATCTTTGTCAGCTTGTCCCTGAGGAGCAGAGGTTGGATGGTGAGACATGAGTGAGACAACAAAACTAGCAGTATTAGATACCAACGTTGAGTATGCTGTATTGCTAGCATGAGATTGTATGTAATTGGAAAATTGAGTCAGCCAAGAGTGATTGTGGCTTCTCTGAATGATACTTAAAGCCAAGTAAGGCAAATGAGAGGAGAAGCCTGGGAGAAGACTGTCAATAATCTGTTGTATTATTGTGTCCTACAGATCGTAAACAGAACTGCTGAATACATTAAAGTGACAGCAGAGAAAAGAGATGTCCAAGTTACAATAAACTGTGGCACTGATGGTTAGCGTGTATTCTGGGGAATATTTGACCTTGGAAAATAAAGAAGATTGAACCAATCACAGTAGAGGTGCAGAGTTATGTTGATTTCTGAACCTTTCGTTCAAGTCAGTGTTAGGAAAGCAATATTTTTATTGTCTGTTTTTAATTCATACAGAATGTCCGTCTGGCTAGATTTTTTAAAAGTATATTTGTTTTTCTTTTGTGTAGCATTCACAGAAGTGGATTGTGTATATTCAGAAGTGCACAAGTGAATTATAAAATAAGGAACTTAATACAACAAAGGACAGTCACTGGAGGCTCGGCTCATGAACTACAAGATTCCCAGGGTTTGAAATGTGCTGGGGCAGAGGGCATGGGGCATCACAAATAGGTTAAATTTCTTTACGGTCCAGACCACAAAATATGTGTTTAGAAAATAAATGTATGGATGGTGATACTCACACCCTGATATTCATGGCTTGTAGGATATAGAATATCTGAGCATTCAGATTCAGTTCAAAGCCAAAAATATCAATTTAATTAAAAAAACAAATATCTGAAAGTCAAACCATTCCATTATTTCTACACATCCTTTTTACCAATGTCCTTATTTCGGTGACTACAAAACATCTGCATTTTTATATGAAGTCATTCTACCAAATAATCACATTACAGAAGCAAAGTTAATTCAAATAGCAAGTTGATTTGCATCATAAATTTGCAACAGATTAGATAAGTGTGCAATGACTGGGAAATGCCACAGTCAGTATGAACGTGAATCTTGGGTAGTTTCTTATATTTTAAATTTTCATTTATTACCTAATCATAGTCTGCATTATTTAGACAAAGATTGTCATACTGGTGCTGGGTGCTGTTCCAGTGTTTTCTTTCTGGATTTTTTTTTGGTTATGGCTTCATTGTTATTCTTGCATAATTATTTTTCATATTATATTTGCACTGATGTAATGTCCTTTTAAATGTACATCCATTCCTTTTCTTTATAGGTGTAGCCCAGGGAGGCAGGGCCACCCTGACATCACTGCTGCTGGGTGCCTTTTTTCTTTCTCTTTCAGATTGCATATTGGGGCTTGTTTGCCTTGGTTTGCCTTTTTAGGGACATTTTCTTTGCTCTTTTTTCACCATTTTCAAAGCTTTTTAATAAGTATCTCAGTTTACAAACATTTTTTGTTTTGGGATTGTCTTACAAGTGACAATTATCAAGCAGTTTCATATATTCTGGGACTTCTATAGTCTTTTTGAACTTTCGAAGCCAGTTTCCCAATTTTGAGGCTGTCAGGCAGATCATTTTCAGGCTGGTCTGAAGTGAGACTCTTCTGAATTGACCTGTGAAGATTCTGGCCTGCCTTTTGCAGAGCGTTTTGGAAGCCTCCCACCCATCTGTCATGTTTGCAACTCCATATCACAACAATAGGACAATTAGGAACAGACAGAATATGCACAACAAGCACCAGCAGGGCCCAAGCAATGATTACAAACCTATGTTTATGGAATTATTCATTGTTACTCATTTCATCATAGTTCACAGTTACAGGGACTCAAATGAAGATAATTTACTGTACAACACATTTACATTGAAGAATTTGTTGAACTAAAATATGACTTACTATTAACCTGAGAAAAGAAAAGCCTCTGTCTTCTTTCAAAGGCCGCAGACATGTAGGCGTATGTAGTCAAATGTTATGTCTATGAAAACTGGAAGAAGTTCCTGATTTGTGCTGTTGCAGTCAGAATATGCTTGATTCTCGTACAGCCAAAGAAAGGTTTAAGTGCTTCTTATAATAAATGGAAAGATTTTTTTCTTGTATACAATGTAAACCTTTTTATCTAATGTAAATGATATTTTCTACAAATGAAACTAATCCTGAATTTCATTCAGTACTGAATTTAACAGACTCAAGGGTAGCCAATAATCCTTTTCAAATACTACATTGAACAAAAGACTTACAACTCCGTTGAAAATAAGGAATTTCCAACTCAAAAAGAAAAAAATATATAGCTATTAAAATCTAAACTGAAGGTTTTACAAGGATCCAAGCTGTCATTGGTTGTCAGGTTTGCTTGACATGCACGAATGGAAGCGCATTAACTTTTCATTGGGACTAACCGTTCAACATCAGTTATGTTCTGTTCTTTGTTAAAACAAATGTTGCCTCTTCAAACTTGCAAAATATCTCATAAAGTGGCAAAGCTGTGAATGTATGAAGAACAAAGCCAGAAATAATTGAGGTGGAGAAGGAGAATATGTGAGATAACACAATATGAATGGAGCAAGCCACGAGAAAAGGGTACAGCACAGGAACGCATCTTGCTCACATTTTCACAGACACTGCAGACTCGAGAATGTATACAATTCAAGAATAAGATCTAGATATGCTCATGCTAAATGAAGATGTTAACTCACATCCAAGATTGTATTAAATCTGAAACAAGGTGGGACTTGTCATAAAGGAAGCAGGACTTCAGGTATGATTTGAGTATGCATCTATCATCAAACCATTATTCAATATGCATGATTATTTTTGAATGTTATTGAAAACTGAACCTGAATTTAAATATAGCAATACTCAAATAATATGCTTTGTCCACGATGTGTTTATTCTTTACACATGTCAAAATGCTGCTAGCTACCTCAAATTCCAATCTGTGAAAAAAACACATTGCGCAAGAGTTTATAGTAATTTTTCTAACCTCGCTGAAATCACTGTAGCGCTGACATACTTGTCTATTTTCTTCATCATTAAAGTGATTTTAGGTGTGTCATTTTGCAGCAATTCACATTTGGACAGCAATGATCAGTAACTTTGATTGTCATCATCTGAGGAATTACTCCAAATAAAATCCCTAATGAAGTAGCTAGGGGACAGGCCCTCAAAATGGGTAACTGGCCAATACAGTATAAAGTCCCCAAAAGCCTCACAAAAGGAAAGGTCACTGCCAAATATCAGTTTGGGTAACAGAAAGGGCAAATGAAGAATCATTAAAAAGTAAAAGTTTTATTTCACAAAAGAAGCTCTGAGGAGCACAAAAGGAGTTGTCTTAAAAACGGGCAGTTTAGAGGCAAACAAGACCCATTGCACAAATTCATAGAGAGTGAAGAAAAAAATAAAAGCAAAGAGGTTAAAGTTTAATATTTCAACAAAAAGCAATAATCAGAGAACTCATAAACACCTAGAGTGTGCAATTTACCGCATAAAAATTTTCTGTGTTACCTCAGCCACTCAGTATTGAAGGACAGGTGGCACAGATGGCACAGGCTCTTGGGGAACCTCCCTTAAAATACAAGGAACATAGTAGAACACACATAGAATCTAATTGATATGCAAATCTAATAAAAAACACTTAATGATACAAATAATAAACAAAACTAACAATATTAACATAAACATAAGGAATCAAACATGAACCACAAAGGAAATGGGAAAGGAATCTGGCTGAAATATAACATGGTCTCCTCATTAAGAGATTGCTTTCAGACACCCCATCCCACTCCCACCAGTCCATAAACACATCTTTCCCCAGTAGAAATGGTGAGGATAGAAAACTTTTGCTTGGCGGGGCAGATGAGGTGAATAGACAATATGAGACAGTATTTTACACCTGTGTACCAGCATTCATTGGCATTGCTTGTTGTGATAATAAAGGGTCTTTTGCATAAAAATGAAACAAAGAAAACCATCAATAACATTTTTTGAGTAGAATTTTTGTAGTTACTGTACAACAACATGGGTATTAGCAGTGCAGCTATTTAGGCATGGAAATGGCACCTTATAACTAAAATGTATTTATTATTATTTTAGAGGAGCATGACATGCACACTGATGAAAAAGTTAAACAATTAAAAATACAATACTCATTTGCATTGTCCATGGCACGTCTAGTGTTAATTAATAAGAGAGGAATTGATGTAGGTAGAACACAAACATTTGGATGAAACATGTTAAAATCAAACACTACTTCTTCCCTGGGTGCAGTAGCTTCCTAAAATTTTAACATCTCAAAACCACAATAATCTCTACAGATCACACAAATGTTGACTTTTCATCCTGCCACCACTATGCCTCACCAGTAAGCCATGAAACTCGCCTCTACAGCATATTCACTACACTCCTTTACACAACATCTGAAATTTACTTTCAATCAATCTTTAAAGTCTCCTTCCAAGGTCGAGGTGAGCCACCATAGTCTGTGAGCCACCAGGACGAGATTTCTCTAATGGCTCCCTAGTACTATCATATCCCTCAGATCTGACCAACAACTTTTATGCTTCTTGCTGCCTGGGAAAGATCTCAGAGGTCTACCAATTCCAGGCAAAACACCTTTGGATTTCTTTGTTAAAATGACTGTTTATGTAGTGTTGTCCAGAACTTCATTTACAGTACGCTGACGGGCCTTTAACCTTCATCATGCTGCCTGCTCTTTGTCATACAGAGCAGGGTTCTACACTTTGCCCAGAAGAACACTTTTCAGCCCCCTTCTGGCTAGAAGAACATCTTTGGCCTTTCTCCCACTTTGGTGTCTCAAGAAGATTTATTTACAGAGCTATATGTCTCCTTGATGCCTGCTCTGCTATGAAGATATGTGCTTGTGACTTTCTTTTGCTCAGTTCAGAACCTTCACTGAGCCCATGGCCTGTCCTGTGCCCATCTCATGTCATTGTGTCACAATATAAAGTCAGCAGAGAATAAAAGGTTGTAGAAAATTGATTGATTAAATTAGTTGCAGAGGAATTCTGCTGGAACCACTCGTTTTCTTAATTTATATAAGAAGTCTGGTAAAATCCAGTCATGTATGCTATTTGTAATTAAATTTAGGAGAAGCCTTCAGATAATATAAACCTAATGTTAATAAAGGAAGAACAGTTATTTATGACAAAATAATTGCCTAAAAAAGTACACAGTTCAGAAAAAGTTTAGTTTTAGTGGGCTCAGCACTGTTCCAATCAGCGTACCATTAACAAGAAAATTAGGACGTGTGGAACCAGAAGTAAGGGATCTAAAAAGCTGTTTTCAAAGAAGAGGGCATTCTCATTAGGCTGCATATTAAATATAACACAACTCAAAGATGTCATCTTGAGACAAATTGGTAGCTAATAGCTGAATTTTAGATTAAATGCTATATTTTCAATGTAAATTCTCTAATCACAGAAAAAAACTGCTTATCCATATAAATAAAATGTATTTTTATTATCATTGTTAGTATTATTATTATTATGAAAAATCAATAAAGGAGAGCAACATGGCATACACTCTGATGAAAAAGTTAAAAAATGAAAATTATAACACCCATTATATTATTGTCCATGGAGCGTCTAGTGTTAATCAATAAGAGAGGGACTGACGCTGATACTGTATAACACAAATTCTTGGATGGAACACAGGATAAAACCAAACACTGTGAATCTTCAAATTCAAACATTATTAGCATTATCATTTGGCAGATGTTAATTAGGTTGCATTAAGTGAAGACGATAAAAAACGGAATGGACTCTTTTGAGCAAGAATTAGCAGTTTAGCACCATTTTGCTTAAAACTGCAAAATCACTTCAGTTCCATTTTGTACAATATACAGCTTACTTCCAATTTAGAAGCTTTGAGTTTTTATTTTTGAATTTAATAAGATGAAAATAAAAAATAACAGTTGATTAAAACATTAAACATTAGGATGAAGACTTAAATCACCATGTTATAAACCCCTAACACGTTACAATATGTAACTAAAATATATAAAAACATTAAGAAAGTTTTGACAGGAACAGGCAGGTTAATCCAAATTATGAGGTAATTTCCTATTCAGAACAGAGAATAATGAAGATCTGAAAGTCTCCAAGATCGTAATTTCATTTATACTCTTGGCATATAGAAATATTTAGTAATATTTGAGGACATTTTGCCACTTTTAACCAACTTTCACCTATGCTCTTGCATTCATATTAAAGGCATGCTCCACCTTTTTTTTTATATTTTATTTTCCCAATGTGCTTTTTAGTAAAAGCCAAGACCATTTTTTAATCTAACATTTTTTAGTCTATGGAGACCAAAATTGGACTACAGCAAAAGATATAAAAATGTCCATGAAAAAAAATCTCATGATACTTTTATCACATAATCCACATGCCAAGTCACACAATTATATTCTCACAACATGCAATACACATTTTTTTAAAATATTGTTAAATAAATACTTGTGGAAAATCAGACTAGTGCATGCAGAGGAAATATGATGAGGCGGGATCAAGCTTACATAGATTTACTGCTTTGGATTGCCTTTTTAGGTAAATTCTTTTGCCACTATTTTGCCTTTATCCATTTCTGAACTCTTTTTTTGATTTTTGTGAACAAATTCTTTATTTATAAAAATTCTTTGTTGGCTTTGCCCAGAGGCTTTACAGTATTATGTTTAAGCTTTAAATTCCTTTCTTGTATCTTTTCATTAATTTTTAATTCTTTAATTATGAATATTTACTTTGCTATTGTTAGTTATTTTTTCTCTGTATATTAACTTTCTATTTTTGTCAGTTTTGTAATTGTTTGGTTTCTATGTGTGGATCCTTGTTCTGCCATTTCCCTTGTGTGTTACGGATGGTTCCCCAAGAGGCGGAGTCACCTGTCAATCTCCACTGTGAGACTACTCCAGCCCTATAAGGGCTAATGGGAATGCAAGGCCTTCTGTGTTGCAGTGTCTGTGCTTTATGATGATTGCTCCTTTGGGTTTAGTGTTTCTTTGATTATCTTTTGTGTTGCTTGAATTTTTCTTTCTGGTTAACGTATTTGTTTTTGGTAACTGTGAATTGCCTTTTCAGATGAATCCTTAAGCCTCCTTTTTTGATATTTGAGCAATTTGTTATTTTTGTTAAAAATCTTCTTTTTACCAAAGAGTCTGGTGGAATTTGCCTCTTTAAGAAGCCAGAGTTTCCCCGTATGCCCTCTTGTGAGACATTATTTGAAAATATGGACTTTTGTATTTGAAATTTAAAAGCATGTTCTCCATTTGAAGGTCTAGACAGGCCTGAAACCTCCCAGTTTCCTTGGGTCAGGATCCTCTGGGTGAGACCTATTTTGGGACAAACCAGTTAGGATTCTGGCTTGTATTTTTATATGTCTTATTGAATGCCTTGTCAGTTTTTGCTATTTTGTGGTGCCAATGAAGACATGGGGCCTCATGCATAACGCCATGCGGAAATGTGCGTACACACAAAAAAATCCAGATGCATAAATCTGTGCGAACGCCAACTTCCATGTTCTTTAACTCCATAAATCCCGGTCAGCGTGAAAAATAACGCACATGCACGCGCCTGCTGCCTCACCCCAACTCCTCCCAGAATTATGCCTCTTTGAATATGCAAATCAATATAAATAGCCATTAACCTCAGCGTTCTGTAAAAATACAATGGCAAAAGTACAGGGGGAAATAGAAGAATTTCAGCGAATACCAAGTGGAGGCAAGGAAAAACCTACTATTTGTTGGTTTAAACAGTGGTATAAACAACAAAAGGAAGTTGATCGAGTGACATAGAGTGTCAGAGAAACTCAAAAGCTCAAGTTCACAAAGTCGCACAGTGCCCAAAATAAAAATGAAATTGTCAGATATCAAAATCGCAGTGAAAAGGCGAGTTGTAGCCCACCGTCTCAGTGTCATATGAAAGCTTATTAGGGTACAGAGAAAAGAAAAATTAAAGACACAGTGAGAAAAAAGCTCGACATGTCAACTTTAATCTCGAAATTTCCACTTTAGTCACATAGTTTATTTTGTCATTAAAATAGAACATCATAAACTTCATCTTTAAATCATTTAATTTACTAGTTTCTCAAATACCATCGAAACTAAATAAGTACGTTAAATGCTTTGTCTCGTATGTGCTCTTCTATGTGCTCTGTGTGTGTGAATCACTACGTGCTTCTTAAACAGGCTTTCTCTTCTTCAGACAGGACACAGAATCCATTATATTCACGATATTACAGCTCTCTGAATAATTAAAATACTGAAATGTATACAGTGGTACCTTGAGATACGAATGACCCAACATATGAGTTTTTTGAGATATGAGCCGTCACTAGGTTGATTTTTTGCCTTGAGTTACGAGCCAAAATTCAAGTTACGAGCCATCAAAGAGCGTGTCACCGCACATTCTGAGGAACTGACGACGGAGAAGTTGACGGAACTACAGACGCAGCAACATACGGAGATTCTGCAGGAGATTGGTATCGCAGAGGAGCCAGAGGCAGAGGAGGTTATCTCTTCAAGTGAGATAAAGGAAGTGTTGGCAATGTGGGAAAATGTTTTGGACTTTATTGAAAAGAAACACCCTGAAAAAGTTGCAACTGGTCATGCAGTGGTGTTATTTAATGACACTTGCCTAACTCATTTCAGAAACATTCTAAAGGGGAGGAAGAAACAAAGCTCCTTGGAAAGGTTTCTATTGAAACACCCTGTGAATGAAAGTAACGAAAGTGTGGCAAAAAAGAAAAAAACTAGTGAAGAAGAAAATTGAGTTAAGCAAAAGTGAAGTGAAAGAAAAAAATAATACAATACATTAATCGGCTCCGCCAACATCTGTTTATTTCTTTAGATTCTCTTTTATGTATTAGGTTTTAATTTGTTTGTATACAATATTTGTTCATTTTAAATACATATTTCTTATGTTGAAAACATTTAACAAAAAATTGGGGTGGTTTTTTCGGGGCAGCCACAAATTAATCTCATTTCAATTAATTTCAATGGGGAAAACTGATTTGAGATAGAAGCATTTTGAATTATAAGCTCGGTCATGGAATGAATTAAACTCGTATCTCAAGGTACCACTGTACTTGATATCATTTTCATGATGATAGGAGTTAAAGCATGTTATTAAACATGGAAACACGGTGGCGCAGTGATAGTGACGAGCTGGCGCCCTGTCCAGAGATTGTTCCTGCCTCATGCAAGATGCTTGCTGAGCCGTGTGTGACCTGCGATGAAATAATTTATTGCAGCAGTACTGTCTCTTTCAAACGTAGCCTACTGACCTCCAATTCCTGTCCGTCCTTTTCTTTCTCCAAGTAACCAATCGCCACACAATCAGCTCTGTAATAGATGTTAAGTCATCTGTAAGCTTAGATTTCCGATTCTTCAAAACTTTTAAGGAACGTTGAAATACCGTTGTAGTACACGTTGAATTACTCTATCCATCTATCATTCCAGTGTCGCGCCAGCCCCAGCAAGAATATAGTGTGAGGCAGGAACAATCCCTGAACTAGCTAGCGCTGTGACACCGTGTCCTCACTTATTTAATTATTAACAATATAGATTATTTAAATCTTGTTAACATTTTATTTGTATAATGTAATAAGCATATTTTGCTGCATTTCATCTTAAAAATGATATCGTCATCATATGTAAATACGCATTTTATAAGGTGGCTCAGGTTGTGCAATATTATAACTGTATCGCAAGTTTACAGTGAGGTGACTGTACTTATAAGTGCAAACAGTTCTACGAAGAGCTCTTGATGGACTGATTGAGTGTGTTTATATTCTTGGCATGAAACTATTTCTAAACTGCAAGGTCCATACAGGAAAGGCTCTGAAGCGTTTGTCTTACGAAAGCAGTTCAAATAGCGCATGGCTGAGGCAGGTATACCGATAATTCTCTTTCTGATCAGCTGCTGTAGAACTGTGATTCCACACTCAGATACAGTGGGATAAATACTATGAGTGGTGCAGTGAGAGTAATATGGAAAAAGATGATCCGCTATGGCAACCCCTAACAGGAGCAGCTGAAAGAAAAAGAAGAAGGTGCAGTGAGAGTAACAACGCTAAAGCAGCTATGATATTTGGAATAATTTGACTATTCTGTGGACCATTATATTGTTACAGGTTAATTACAATCAGATGCCTTAAACTAATAAACAATATGTGGTTAATTTCAGTGTATTTGATAAAGCCGCGCCAGGGGATGTGGATCTAAAAAAGAAAGGGAAACCACACTGGAACAAAAGCACTGCTTTGACGCTGGGTGCTGGCAGTTTGCAAAACCAAGCGGAGAATTTGTTTACGCCAAGCATTTAGCTGGCGTGAAAATGTGCGTGGCTTTATACCAAGTTTAGGTTTTATACATCGCGATTTGAGCGTGGAAACGCGAGTACGCAACATTTTTGTTCATATGCACCGCTTATACATGAGGCCCCTGGTCAGGTTTTCGTTTATTTTCACCAGTTTGTGTAATGCAAATCTCAACAAACATTCATTAATGTTGTCCATCTCCTTTTATTAGGAAAGTTGACATTCTAACTCTTGTTTTGCTATTGCCTATTAATTTAGAGAACTTCACTGAACATGATGACAAGTCTCTGGTCTTAACCTTCCCTAAACCTGATTTCATTGCAGTAACAAAACTAAAATCTGGAAACTCATATTTAAGGTCCATCAGGAAATATAACATGGGTTATACACCAGTCTGTAAACTCTATGAATGTTTTACAAACTACCAATAAACGTTACCTGTAGTTCAGTAGAGATATGGCCAACTCAGTAATTATGTACAGTAAGGTTTTGTATTGCTTCACTGTCAAACAACACTTTTAAAGCACAATTGATTGGTCAGCAATGACATTGTGCTTATATATGCAGAACTAGTGAAAACATTAGTGCGTCAAAGAATGGTTTTAATTTTCAAAAAGGATTTCTCCGGTGTGACGTGATGGGTGAATTATTGTCAACAAAATGTAGAAACCTGAGAAATAATCAGAAATGTTTTTCACTGTTTGTTTGACCATGAGGGAAAGGTTTTGTTGACCAACACATTTCAACTTCCAGCTTCTGAATTATGTCTTGATATACAAAAGTGGAAAAAAAACCAAAAACAGCAGCTTGTCAACATGGACATCAGCTCATATGTGCAACATGGAATTTGTCTTTTGCATGTCATGCTGTATTAGTTGCTCTGCACAAACATTGGTGGCTCAGTCACAATTACAGCTAACATGATGTCACTTATAAACAGACTGAAAACACTGCACAACAAAGTTTTTGCTTCTTGAACACTGTTGAGTGTTTCTTATAGATTTTTGGGTGCTGATCACGAATATCATATCAAAATGTACCCATCACGTACCGTTTCAGTTTTGTCATGATTTTTTCTTTTATTTGTATCCAAACATTTTCACTCCCATAAGTGACTTATCAACAATGGTTTGTGCAGCCTGGGCATGTCCAGGCATGGAATCAGGCCAGGTTGGAAGCTGTTCTGCGGAAGTTGACATTCTGGCCATGCCTGAGCAGGTCTGAACAAGCTTGACGCTGTCTCAGCATGCTATAAAGGTGGCTTGCATACACCAATCCTGCTCTTTTGGTTAATATAGATAGTCAGTGTGTATGTATAGTATCAGTATAGTAAAGTATAGTGTCTGTAGCAATATAACAGTAAGTAAGCTTGATACTATAGATGTTTTGATGTCGGGCGATATATCTTGTCAATGTCGTTACAGCCACGATACATTCTGCAATATCTGTGGCGAATATACACTTGTGCCTCAGAGACATTGGATGACTGCTGTTGTGAAGAAAGCTTATCATCTGTATTTTGGCTGCAAAATTGGTGATCAAGACAAGGAATGGGCGCCTCACATTTGCAGTGTGACATGTGCTGTCAGTCTGAGAGCCTGGCTCAGAGGCACTCGAAAGACGATGCCATTTGCTGTTCCGATGATATGGTGAGAACAGAAAGACCATGTGACTGTTACTTCTGTTTGACTAATGTGTCTGGTTTCTCTGCCAAAAACAAGAAGTCAATTGAATATCCTAATCTGAATTCAGCAATGAGACCTGTGCCACATGATGACAGTCTTCCAATTCCGAAACCACCAGAGGACTGGACCTTAGACGAACCAGATGAAGAAACTGCAATGCAGGGTACTGACAGTGACATTGACCCGGATTTTGAACCATGCTCATCAGGCGATCCACATCTGATAACACAGTCCGAATTGAACGATTTGGTCAGAGATTTGGGTCTGTCAAAAGCAAAAGCCGAGCTGCTAGGTTTGAGACTGCAGGAATGGTGTTTGCTGTTACCAGGTATGAAAATTTATGTGTTTCGAGGCTGATATCATGATCTAATCAATTTTTTTGCATAAGTCGACAGTCTGTGTTTCTGTTGTGACATTGAAGGATTGTTCTTGGCCTTGGGTTGTGATCACAACCTGGAAGAGTGGCATGTCATCAATGATTCGTCAATGTTAAGCCTGAAAGCTGTTCTGCTACACAATGGCAACGTTAATCCTTCAGTACCTGTTGGCTATGCAGCACACATGAAAGAAACGTATGAGAATATGGAACTGTTGCTGAAGCACGTCCAGTATAGCAGGTACAACTGCAATATCTGTAGAGATCTTAAAGTCGTTGCTCTGTTACAAGACTGCAGCTCGGCTATACAAAGTACTGTTGTTTCATCTGTGAATGGGACAGTCGTGCCAAAGAGTCACACTATTCTCAACAGAACTGGCCACTCCGTAAAACGTTAGTTCCAGGACAGAAAAATGTGGCACATGAATCGCTTGTCGACCGGGCAAAGATATTTTTGCCTCCTCTTCACATAAAACTGGGACTCATGAAGAATTTCGTGAAAGCACTGAACAAGGAAGGCGAAGGTTTTCGTTATTTAAGACAGATGTTCCCAAGAATAACTGACGCCAAGATCAAAGAGGCCATTTTTGTTGGCCCCCAGATCAGACATGTTATGAGTGACAAGCAGTTTGAAGATCTGTTAGTTGGGCCGGAAAAAAATTGCCCGGAAAACCTTCAAAAATGTTGACAATTGTCTGGGCAATTGCAGAGCCCCAAACTACATTCAGCTGGTAGACAAACTTCTCAAAGCATACAAGACAATGAAGTGCAACATGTCACTCAAGATTCATTTCCTCCACTCACACTTGGACTTCTTCCCCGCAAATCTCGGTGCTGTCAGTGACGAACACGGTGAAAGGTTTCACCAGGACATTGCTACAATGGAGAAACGATACCAGGGCAACTGGAATCCATCAATGCTTGCTGACTACTTTTGGATACTGCAACGTGATGCACCAGATATTGAATACAAAAGAAAATCAGGAGCAAAACACTTTTAATTCTGTTGAATTTAATAGCTTATGCAAAACATAAACGTGACTAAATACATTATTGTCAGTAAACATATAAATGTCTATTTCTCAGGGTTCCTACGTGATGCAGTAAAACCAAAACTTTATTTGTGCATATCCAGTAGGCACCTGTCACAATCAGCAAAAACTTTTCAGGATGTAAGACTTTTCAAAAAAATTGTGCATTGAAATCTGCAAGGGATCATCCGTATCTGATACATGTCTTGAGCTTTGGAGATCCGGTGAACGGCAGCTTTAAAAGTTGCACAGCGTTCTTGGGATATTGTACACCTCGAAGAGATTACAGTAAGTGAGGCTGAGTAAGACTCAATTGGCCAGTCTAGTGGCAGGAGCATTTCTTTGTAAATCAAAGAACAAATGTTAATTTATATATTTTGATTAATTTCAGGGCCACTGCAGCCCAAGTTATTCCCAATGTAAAAAAATGTTCACTTCACTTTCAGTTAATTTAATTGTTTCATTTAGTTTTAGCTTTTCATTTTGGTTTAATTAAATACTTTATTACAGTTTTCTTATAAATAGTTCTCATTTTTCTTTCAGGTTTCATTAACCCTAGGTTTCATTCTAACCTTTTGGGATATACAGTTCAGAGCTGCAGTCATTTGAACCCTGTGCACTAGCTTTAGACTTCACTCAGGTATTACTATCACGGTAGATTTTTTCTTATACCTTTGATTGACTTAGCTAAGAAAAGGACTCTTTTTCGCAACTCTTGACCAAGCAAATAGAACAAAATGTACAAGCAGAAAAGCAGTCTTAATAAATTTTAATTTATGAATAGTAGAACGTGTGCCATAAACAAAAGCAAACAGAGATTTGGCTTTTCATCCTAGTACAACTTGAATTGTCTTCTAATTTTGAGAGCCGAAGAGGATCCGGTAACACATTTGATATGTGTTTGTTGATTCCCGGAGGCAAATAATCTTAGTAGTTACGTAAAGTCTCTGATCAGGTCATAATCTATGATCAGCTCTTTCTGACCACTTCAGAATTTAGCTAGATCAGCATATGGTCTGATTTCTAGCCAGCTCTTCATATGTCTTTTTACTGTCCTCTTATCACTGAGGCTTGTAAATCTAAAACCAGTCTCTCGTCCCTGAAGCTTTACTCCTGGAGGGAGAAGAACTCTTCTATAACCTAGCCCCCTCCCTTAGGCTCACAAACTCATCCTGCTTCCTTTCAGGCTTTCCTCCTGGAGGATGGGCTCATAAGATCTAAAGTTTTCCTGTATTTTGTATTTGGAGCTCATAATATTAAGTCCATGCTTGTGACGTCCCAGACAGAATATCAAAGCATACTCCATGTTCAAAAACAGTGCTTATAAACCTTTTAGAAGTGTAAGCTTCACACAACCCCCCCACCTCCACCACAAATTTAACACTGAATTGCCATTTAACAGAACCTTCTAAAGACTTGGTTGCAGGTAAAGTAAACATCAAATGCACAGATGTTCTTATCAGTTAAACAATGTCTTTCCTGAAAACAATGCCTCTTTTTACACTTCACTTCAGAATATATACTTACTTTTGTCAGAAAATTGTTTCTTTCTTTTAACTAATCAGTTCAAACTTATCCTTAAAAGGAGTAACAGACAAATATAACAAGGAAAGATATTACAAATACACAACAGCAGGAGAACATTAACAAAACAATATTTCAGAAAACTAATGCACAATGAGCAGACCTTAATTTAGTTTTATTTCACTTTTGCATATTTTAATTTCCGAGCATTTTTTATACCCTCAAAAGAGAAATCCAGCTCTTTATGGGTTTCACAAGACTTGGCAGTAGATACATAGATAGAAACTTTATTAATCCCAAGGGAAATTGCAAGGTTATAGTAGCAGATAAAAAGGCAAAAATACAGTATGCAGATAGCCAATAATTATCTGTATCTACAAGGATATTAACAATGTGCTAGTATTTACTAGTATAGAATGATTAGGATTGCACATATCCTTATCAGCTACAATTTCACAGTATTAATATTAAATGGTTTGTCATTCTTTGGCACAGTATATTATAAATAGTGTCATTGTCTATTACAATGTGTGCTACACCAGCTCAGTACCATTTAGCACACAGGAAATAAGGCCACTTTGGCCGTGGGGTGGCTCATTATTGAGCCTGATGGCTGAAGAAAGGAAGCACCTCACCTAGCATTCCTTGTAGCATTACAGTTGTCTCAGTATGTTACTGATAGTGCTCCTCTGTTTAGACTAAGACTGCACACACAGTGTGAAAGGAAATGGCTAGATTCCTGATCGACCTCTGTTCCACCACTTTTTCCAGTGAGTTCAGCCTGACTCCCAGGACAGACCAGGCCTTGTAGCCTCCTTAGTGTTAGGTCTACCCCCGGAAAACAATTGAATTTTTTTCAACAAGAAAAAATAGTTTTACATGTATCAGAAACATGTAAATATCAAAGCGTCAACATAAATAAAGCAGGAAAGGTATGTCTAATATCCACTGCTGTACTGATGCAGTTTTAACACACGTCCTTTGTGTGACATATTTTGAAACCAACACACAGCCCGGTGTTACAATCAGGACAGTAGAAGTGTTTTTCTTTGCACACTTTTCTAGTAATATTTTTCCTGTTGCTTGAGCATGAAAGGGTAGAATGACAGTGCTTGATCCGCATGATCAACATGCCCTTTATGTTAAGCACCAGGCTTAATGACTTCCACATTTCCTCTGACATGAATGACAGTTGCTGTATTGTGAACAGTGCTTAGAGGGCTAGCATCTTTCTTGAATTTCTACTTTATCACAGTCATTTTGCTTTTTTGCCATGTACTTACTTGCACCATGGTGAATGTTCACGTGACCAAATTAATTAAGGATATCATGATGGTTCGTTTGTACAGTGCCGTATGCATCAGTTTCACTATCTGTGTCAACATTTGATGACAAATTCCTGTTTTTATCACTATTGCTTGATTCAACTGTTCATTTTAGTTTATTTTAAAACTGGGTTTACAGCTTCACATTTACACACCATTGTTTTTTGGTTTAAGGTTCTGTCTTGCTAATGAATATTGATGAGTTACTTTAGAGTGGCAAAACACATAGAAATATCCATGAGTCTTTATAGCATAATGTTATGTTATCTACTAGATGGCAGCAGAATACTGTCCTTAAAGTTATTTGTGCTTAACACTGTAAAAGCAGATCATTACACATCACTCTGTGTCTGACTCAGGCTTAACTGTTATTACATAGAAGTCAGGCTTGGGATTGATGCCAAGCAGATGAACCCGTTTGTTTATTCTATTTGCATTACCTGCGCTAATGCCATTGCCCCAGCTCATGACCACATAAAAGATGGCACTGGCCACTACAGACTGGTAGAAACAATGTAAGCGGGGCTTACATACACCAAGTGACTTCAATTTCCTCAGAAAATAGAGGCCCTTTTTGTTTACTTACAGTCTCTGTGTTGATACTCCACTCAAACATGTTGTTCAGATGCATCCTGGGATACTTACATGTCCTCACCACCTCCACATCTTCTCCATCGATGAGAACCAAGAGAAGAGTGAGCTTGACCTTCACATTTCTTCTGATGTTGAGCTACAGATGTTTCAGTTCACACCATGGAAACATGTCCTGCAGTAGCACCTTAAGTTTATTTTCCTGAGAGCTATAGTCCAGTGACCATTTAACCAAAACTGGTTGCCTTTGATCTTCATAGGAGCTTGAAGGATACAAGATTTTCATTTCCCCTAAATTTAGGACAGCTGGAGTGAAATTTCACAAGTTAGTTGAAGAGAGACATTTTAAAAGAGAAATTTGAGTATCTTGTGTCTTCAATTTACAAAAAAAATGTTTGGTGTTAGTGACATCATTGTCTGGTCAGCATACTAATCAGATATCAACTTTTTTGTAGACAAAAAGGTGTTCATAATAGTTAAAAATAACCAAGTTACATGTCCTGCACTGTTTGCTGGCACTTAATTGTAGTGAAATGTCAGCTGCCATGTTAGATGCCCACATCATCAAGAATGAAGCCTGCTTTTGGCTTTAATGTCAGTTTCCTCATAAGACATATTGTGCTTATGTACAATGAGTTTGCAGTCAACATGTCCTGCTACCCCGGGAGACTGATTAAGCCCCATGCAGCTGCACCATCAGAATACTACTATCGTACCAGCAGTAAAAAAATCTGTTTGGGGTTCATCATCCTTATTTAACCCACGTACCACAGATCCCAGAGCTGCACTCACTGAACAGCGATAAAAAATGTATATTTACAACTTTACAGACAACACAAATACTTTACAACACAAAGCCCCAAAACAACAGATATATTGCTATTAGGCAAATGATGTTGCCTTTTAGTTGCCAAGTGAAAAGATCTTAATCTCAGTTGTTATTTCCGAAGGGATGATCATTAATAACAATTGCTACTTAAACAGATTATAATTTTAATTTAAGTGATTTTTCAGTGGTTAGACCCCTGTGACCCTGTGTTGGGGTATAGCGGGTTGGACGATGACTGAGAGTCTAACAGGTAAATTGAAATTAATATATAGTGTATGCTGTTGCTTTGTGGGTTGATTTCCTGGACTAATATATGAATCCATTCAAAATATCTTCAAGCATTCCTAAGTGCTATTTACCACATTTTAAAAATGGACTGTATTATGTGTTTGAATTACTCTCTTAATACTTTGAAATTAAATAGGAAAGTATGTCTCAAAAGGATATACCTGTAGTAGTACCTAACTATCAATACACCAGGTACAGTATGGCAGTCTGGGGCAGTAGATGCTTTTGTAATATACTGCATATATTGTAAATACTCATTAGCATGGAAAAACAGTAAAGGAATCCACAGAGAAAAGGTCCATCATTAAATAAAGATTTTTGTTTTTTCTTCTTCTGCAGTATACAGATTAATAATCCAAATAAAATACATAAAGGGGCCCTTACGGTATTCCTCAATGGGCTGCCTGTTTTAAATGTGGGCAACAGATTGCTAATAAGGTAAAGGCATATATGAGAACTTTGTGGAATAATTTTACTTTTATTTATTTTTTCAAAACTTCCAACTAAATAAGTTATAAAATGTACACATCGCACAACATTATTATACGTTTGAGGGCTGCACAGGCACTATAGCCCTCAATAGACTTAGTTCAGTGGCTAGACGACAGACCGGAGCTATTCAATTACAAATTCAGTTGGGCCAGATTTTCAAACCTAGAAATTTAGCTGGGCCAGACATTTTCAGTGGCCTGTAAGAAGAAGGTTTTAAATTTTTAATTTCAAATCAACACAAATGAATGTATTGAAAAACAAGTAATGTTTATTCATTGTTTCCCTTTTAAATTTGGTCACATCTGACACAGGCACATCAAAAAGTGCATAAAAACAATAAAGAGGTATAACTGAACACAATCTGAGGTAGTAACAATACTTTTTTTCCACTTTTGAAATTAAAAAAAAAATAAACATTTTGGTCATATCTGAATTAAGGCACATCAGAAAGTGCATACAAACAAAATAGTGCACAGTATTAGCAATAACATTTGTTTCCCTTTTGAAATAAAATACATTTTTTTTGTCATATATGGCTCAGGCACACCACAAAGTGCATTTAACAGAATAAAAAAGAACTCTCAATGCTATTAAAGCTATCAGTGGACTAACCCATAACAAGTGATAACAGTAACCAAGACACATGAATACAAGATGTACTAATAATAATAATTCTTTACATTTATACAGTGCTTTTCTCACTACTCAAAGCGTTCTCCATACAGGGAGAACCTGGGAAGTGAACCCACAATCTCCTTACTGCAAAGCAGTAGCACTACCACCTGTGAGGGCACACTGTACTGCACCTGAACCTGTACTGCACACTGAGGGAACACAGGTTCATTTTAATTCACCATGTGTGTGATTAGCAGTGCCTTTTTTGTAAAGAAAAAGGTGGCGGTACAAATACGCTGATTTAGATCAAGTTTGAGTCACTGTGAAGGTGTAAATAGGCTGAGAGTCCTAGCGCTGCATGTTTTGTTTATTTGGTGAAAAACCATAATGTTTAAAATTTTACAAATTATCATGTATAACAATTATAATTATTCTTTATATTTATACTAGCCATGTGCGCACAACTACGTTGCGCGTGTTAAAGTTGCCTGTGAAGGGTTCCTGTTTAAACGCGGCTGCCAGTCATGAACTGGGCCCTTCGTCGCACAGCATTATGATTTTTTATAAGGGAAACAAAATTACAAAAGAAAACCCTTGGACATTGCTTCGATGGGAACGGCCTACTCGAAATCACTGTCCGAATAGTAATTATGTGGTGGTGGAGGAGCATTTCTGCTTCTCTCTGTTCACAGTCCGTCTTGTTTTCACAACGCAGTCGTTTCCTCTCACGATCTCTTCTCAACCTTTCTCCAATCTCGCAGGGTGCTTTGTGGCAAGGAACCAATGTTTCTTTCTTGAACTCCAAACACCGACTGATGGAAAATCACAGAATTGTGTCCGACTTATATACTCTGACTGCCGACTCCAAGAACGGGTGAACATTCGATTTGGACGAAGTGCTGCCAACAATGGTGGATAGAAACAGAAAAAAACATAATCTCGACAACGAAGCAGGTGTCGACGCCAGATCTAAACACAAAGAGTGGTATCGACAGTGTTTGTAAAAAAAAGTAACAACCAAGGCAGTGTCAGGGGAACATGAATTCACGGACAAATAAAGATCAAGATCCAAATGAAGATTATATATAAAGATTAGTTAATTTAAAGCACAACAATTTGTTTAGTTTGAATGTCTGTGTTTTGAGGTGTGACTGGAGTGCTATAGTCTTCAGTAGTATAAGCCCGGAGGAGATTCTTAATGCAATGCCTATGTTTTAGCTGTCTCTCTACTGCCATCTAGTGCTTCTTCTAATTCATTCACGGACAAACAAAGATCAAGATCCAAATGAAGATTATATATAGAGATAGCACTTTACTCACTACTCAAAGTGCTTTGCATGCTCCATTAAGGGAGGACCTGGGACACGAAACAATGATCTCTTTATTGCCACGCAGCGGCACTACTATTACTCAACCTGCGTAGGTGTACTGTATTGTATAATTTTGTGCTTGATAAAATAAAACTACAAACATAGAATTTACAACATCGACTGCAGGTTAATAACGAGCTCTACATTCTACAAAAAAGTTATGTAGTCCTGCAAAGCAATCAGTGCTTAATTTGATTGAGTTTTAAAGAAAATTCCAAAATTTGGGCATATTTTCATCAAATCCAGTTTTTCAAATTTGTTTGTTGCTTTGAGTGTTAACGGCTGATTGTCGTCCTGGTAATAGCCATGAATCTGCAGGATTGAAGTGTGTGAGTGGAAGGCCAACCAGTTGTATTAAGAGAAGTGCAGAGACAGTGCTTGTCAGTATCAAGGCTCTCACTGCAGTAACAATTAGATTGATCTGTGAAAACCCACGTTCACACTCACTTGATGAAACTGGAATACAAGTAAGACTCAGCACAAAATTGATTATAGAATCATTAATATGTAGACAAAGCCATGACGAATTGTCGTGGATGAGGTGCTAGTACAACATACCAGCTCATATCGTCACAAATAAAATAAATAAATAAATCACTGTATCATAGACTGCTACCATCACTTCTAGACACACAACAACGTGCTGCATTGTGGGTTGAATGTTGCTAGGCTACATGGTGTTGCATTCATGGTCTGTACTACTGTAGCAATTTATGTAGGAATTTCTGAAAGGTTGGAAAAAGTGTTTTTCTTGGTTTTTCCCTGTGTTTTTGGAAGGACCATTGCTGGGCCACTCAGATCTTGCTTCTGGGTCATTTGAATTGTCTGGTTCTAGAACCTTCTCAGTCCATTTTATGGTTGTGGGGGCAAGAGATTTTGTCCATGATTGGAGAAAATGCTGAAAACAGGTTGGGATAGTCCACCACAGAGGCCATTTTCACTCACACTCACCATCAAGCAGAAACAATTTGCTGCTGAAGAGGTTTCTGTGCACGCCACTGGACTTGCTTATACAGAATTGCCTGCTCAGTGCTTTTCAACAGGAGATTTTTGTAGAGGGCGATCTGTTCAAGATATCTAAATGAAAATTGATCTGTCTCAACAAATTCAGGAAACTTGGTCCAGAGAAGGCAGAGACACACAGACATAACTTTCACAGTAGATGCTTCTTGAATTATGAGCAAACAGTGTCGGTGCCTGGTTATTTTGCGCCCTAGGCCAAGCGTATTCGTGTACCAACGGACTACTAACCCATGCTGCTGAGTTTTTCACCCCCTTATGATCTTTGCCGTAGTTGAATGCCAAATTCACCTTAATGGTAGCGCCGGCTCTGCATGTAAACACTCCTAAAAAAATGGAACACCTTTTAAACTCTTAGGGACTTCTAATGGATGGTGCAAAATAACCAAGAACTTGGCCATATTACATATTTGCCACATTTAATGCTTTCAGAGATGTCTAGTAATCAAATCATTGAACTTTAAACCAGAAGGTGGCAAGGTCATCCTTCACCACTGATTCAGACTAAATAACCAGGCACTCACTGTCAAAATGCTAGAAATATTTTTGAAAAACATGATACTTTTTTTACAAGCATTCTGTTGATTTCAATGACTGTGGAACTGTATAGACTGTGAAGTTCCAGTGTTATGGCTTTAATGGTTGTTGAGAGACCATCAAAAATCATCAGAAAAGCTTCTTTAATGCTTACCTGGAAGATAGCGCCAGAAGCCCAGAACTGATAAGATCAAACAGTGGTGTTTAGTTTCAAAAATAAAGTGTTCCACTTACAGGGGGAACAGAGTGCATCTTTCCCTCCCCATCAAAACACAGAAGAAATTCAAAGACATGTATAACAATTTTATTCTTCCCAAAAGCTGCTTAAAACTCACCTACCAAAATATGAGTAACACACACTTGACACTTCATTACTAATCCACTGCCATCCCAAAATGGATGAACAGACCTTAACTAGTCAATATAATTTGGAGCATCTTTTATATATATATATATACTAGCAAAACACCCGCGCTTCGCAGCGGAGAAGTAGTGTGTTAAAGAGGTTATGAAAAAAAAAGGAAACATTTTAAAAATAACGTAACATGATTGTCAATGTAATTGTGTTGTCATTGTTATAACTGTTGCTGTCTTTTTTATATATATATATATATATATATATATATATATATATATATATATATATATATATTATATATAATATACACACACACATAAACATTTATATACATATACATATCTACATATACACATCTACATATATATACACACATACATAAACACACACATAAGACTTACTGACTGAAACGGGCTTTCATTGACAATCATGTTACGTTATTTTTAAAATGTGTCCTTTTTTTTTCATAACCTCTTTAACACACTACTTCTCCGCTGCGAAGCGCGGGTATTTTGCTAGTATATATATATATATATATATATATATATATATATATATATATATACATATACACACATACATGCAGTTTTAATAACACAGAAATCAATATAAACATTAACATCATTATCATATGAGAATATGAAGTAATATATAAGAAGCACATTTCATATAAATATAAATTATTAAACAGTAAAATCTTCTTCTGTAATTTGCTACCGTGGCAATTTGTGTGTCTGTCCAGGATTTTAAATGACCTGTACCTCGCAAACCGTTTCACCTATACACTTCAAATGTGGTACACATATAGTACGTCACGTCTACTATCTTTTTATGTTTATTTTATTTTATTGTAGAATCAACTCCTATCTGTGCACAGCAGGGCAGCCGTGTGCGGATGTTATCGTGCATTGCGCTGTCAGTGGTATTTTGATAAAAGAATTTGAACAACATATAAGAAGCGTATAAATTATTAAACAGTAAAACATTAACATTTAAGAAGTAAAGTTACATTAAGTACTACTGCAGTGCCTTCGGGTATACCTAATTTTTTGTTTGCCCATTACATGCTTAAATGTATACATTTTTTGGTGCACCTACCCGAGAACACGCGACATATAACCGAGCGTGGGAGAAGCATGGATTTTAAACACGCGTTGAGTTGATCTGCTGGTCTCCCTCGTGGAATAACTGGTAATGTTTGACTAAAATCTACAGCAAGTAAAACGACATTACCTCCTATTTTTTTTTTTTTACGATCTCTGAGATCTTGCTTTTTTCGGTTCAAGGCTTCATAAGCTCTTTTATGTTGTATGGTGTACTTATCCCAAACCATCATCTTTGAATGTTGCAAGACTTTCGCCTTGTATGTAGATCGGGGTAATTACATTCATTGCATTCCTAGTCTGAATCACAATGTGATTGTATGGGTGGTTACCTGGCACTGTAGGGTTGCCACCCGTCCTTTAAAATACGGAATGGTGGCGCGTTTGAGAATGAAATTGCGTGTCCCGTTTTGAATCAATACTGGACGGGATTTATCCCGTATTTTTTTTATAATTTTTTTTTAAAGCAGCGTCTCATGCAAATCATCCCACACGCATTTTATGAAGATGCCTCCTTTCCTACTTTTGATTGGGTAATACTTGATGTCATCGTTAGTTTGATTGGTGTTTTTAACTGTCCAGTGAGGAGGGCGTGTCTTTTAAGTACAGTCTGCAAAGTGTTGGCACTGAGATGTGGCGTCAGCGCCATAGCTGAAGCCCCTAACGTTGCGGTCAGCAAGTCGGCTAACATCCGCCATGTGCCGTCTTTCAGTTGCGAGAAGCAGATCATAGAATGGTTGAAACTGTTGCCCCTAACGTTGCGCCACGGCGTGTGGTTCGTTTATACCTCGTGTCTTCTCATTAAAGTTTTATCTCGCGAATATGTTATTGCAATCCGCAGCGGGAGCGTTTCTATAAACTTAATTTAAACTTACGTTTTACACCGTGCTTTGTTTCCCTTATGAACATGCTTGTATGCTTAAGTCGCTCCGTTCTCAATTGTTTAATGAATTTTTTGCTGTTCGCTGTTTGCGGCTCTTCCTCCATTTCCCCCTACTTCGTTCTTTTCTCTCGCGAATATGTTATTGCAATCCTTAACGGGAGCGTTTCAATAAACTGATTGAAAATAGTTTTGCATTTACCTTTTTAGTAAAAGGCAAGCTTTTAAGCCTGAGAAATCACCCCGTAAATGCACACGTTTAATTGCACATGTGTTAATATGTATGGTTACACAGTATTAAAAGACAGTGAACAACGTCAGTTACCTTTGTTCCCGCGTTTGATAAAAGGTGAGCTTTTAAGCCTGAGAAATCACCCCGTAAATGCACACGTTTAATTGCACATGTGTTAATATGTATGCTTACACAGTATTAAAAGACAGTCAAAAATTAACGTCATTTACCTTCGTTCCCGCGTGTGACTCGTGCTGTAAATCTCTTCCTTGTTTTTAGTTCACGTGATTACGTAGGAGGCGTGATGACGTGATACGTGACTCCGCCTCCTCCATTACAGTGTATGGACAAAAAATATGTTCCAGTTATGACCATTACGCTTTGAATTTTGAAATGAAACCTGCCTAACTTTTGTAAGTAAGCTGTAAGGAATGAGCCTGCCAAATTTCAGCCTTCCACCTACACGTGAAGTTGGAGAATTAGTGATGAGTCAGTCAGTCAGTCAGTGAGTGAGTGAGTCAGTCAGTGAGGGCTTTGCCTTTTATTATTATATATATATATATATATATATATATATATATATATATATATATATATATATATATATATATATATATATATATATATAGTCACACATGTGCGCTTAGGAGGCAGTTAACAGGCCTAGAGGTGAGTGAATGGTTATCAGATGGGGGGTTGTATGATGGTATTAACGCCTCTCTTTCTGACCTTACAGAAATAAAGAAGACAAATAATGAACTACCCGAGATAATTAACATTACAGATAAAGATCCATCATCTATTTCACCATCCATAACACTTCCGGCTCCTGTTTACAACGTCCCTACCGATTCTGCCTTGATGACGTCACTTCCGGCCATCACTGATGACGTCACTTCCGGCCCCGCATTGATGACGTCACTTCCGGACACAACTGATGACGTCACTTCCGGCCGTTACTGATGACGTCACATCCCGTTTTCGTCATTTCCTGTAGGCATTTTTGATTGCCTTATTGTATATAAAAGCTGACAGAAGAAATAACGGTTGTCGAATGTCTGATAAATTAAAATCTATCATCTTGACCAAACAAATTATTACAAGGGGCTAATCCCCAAATCTTTATATTTCGTTTTGTGGTTTAATTTCATCACAATATATATATACAGTATATAACCATTTTAGCCATTGAACAAGTCCTATTTTTGATTTACATGCCATACTGTATGTCATTACACACATCTTTTAGACTAATTCACAAGCATCAAGGTCTACAAGTCGTGAGCAATCACAATACAATCCATGCCAGGCCACACATTTTGCACTGTGGTAACTGCCAGTGGTCAGCCACAAATCCACAATATCTGAATCACAAAGGCCCTCAAAAGCAGCTTCTTACTGCTTAAACTAAATTAAGAACATCCAGCTGTTTGTGCAGGGATTACCTGTAAGCAATGCAAAGTGGAATGCTTTCAAGTGACACTGGCAGCTCTTTTTTTCACTCTGCACAACATCACCTCTACACTGCACCCATCCATAGTCAAAATCCTGGCAACTACGCCAAATGTTTCATCATGGAATTGCACTGTGATCCATCCCAGATCACACGGTTTGCCTGTGGTAACTGATATTGGTCATCCACAAACCTGTGGCCTTCAGAAGCAGCTCACTATTATGTGAGATAAACGAAGACCTCTCCCAGTTGTTCGCGCAGGGGCTGCCTGTAAGTAATGCCAAGCAGAGCACTTCATGTTGATGTCGGCTAAGTTCTCCCTATCTCACTCAGCATCCACCTTACTATGCAGCATTGCTTCAACAGACGTCATCTTGATATTTTTCATGTTTTAACCTGCTGCTGTTTGAATATAACATACTATTTCATATTATATTCAAAAAATATTACTAGATACGTACAACTATTATGAGACACAACACATACTTAACATGTTTAATATAATATTAGCAATTTTTGACTTGCTTTTAGTGCTTTAAATTTTAATATTTATAGATTTAAAACACAAATATATGAAAAAGTGTGGAAACTTTTATCGTTATGCCCTTAAAACATTAAAATGTATGCAAACCCTTACAGAGGTTAGACCAAAAAAATGAAAGCTGTACATACTAACCAGTAGAATGTAATCCTCCTCACAAACAAATCTTTGTCTTGCTTAATATCCTTTTGCCATCCTTTGACCTACTGCAGTTTTAATCATAGACCTCTGATCCCACTCCTCTGGCCCCCCATTGGAACAAAAATGCCCTTTTCAGCAGAAATAAAATCTATTTAATCCATTTCCTGAAGAAAGAGTATTTTTCCCTCTTTTAGCAGCACAGGGGATTAGAATGGTTCTGCCTTTCATTGTTGCTGCATGAAAGGCATGATGAAACCAATTAAGGACAAACCCAAATGAACAATTAAAAATAATTTTTTGAAAGTCATATTATTGTAAATAAAAGTGCATTTATAGACCGTTCATGTTACAAAAAGGGAGTCAATAAACTCATGACAGAAATAATCTTTGAGAGAGAAATTATAATATTTCACTACATATGATATTTTAAGCATGTGACTGGAAGAATCGTCTAAATTTTAATTCAACTCAGTTTTATTTTACATTATGTTATAATAAATACATACCATTGGCTAATTCTATCGAATTGCATTATTCTTTTTTCGCAGCACTTTCACAAACAATAAAATGTAAAATTAAACGTCAATTCTACTTGATAAACATGAAAACATTTTTGTACATGGGTATGCAGGATTCAGATTTTATGTAATATAGATCACAAGAATTCAATAAATAATACTATTTGTAGATAGATAGATAGATAGATAGATAGATAGATAGATAGATAGATAGATAGATAGATACTTTATTAATCCCAATGGGAAATTCACAAATATACAAATCCAAATCTACCAAAACCACTTTTGAAACAAGAGTCTGTCCAAAATATATATATATTTTTTTATAAATTACTTTCATCAATAATCTTTCATGCAGAATGGAGATAAAAAATTTTTGGATGCAATAAATATCTATGGTGAACAATGCTGGACAACAGCAACCTTCCATGAAAAAACTCTCATGTTACTTGTGTTGCATACTGATATGCAAAGAATACCAGTTGTATGTTTACAATGTCACAAACACATATTTTTATTAAAATATTGTTAAATAGGTCACTTCCAGAAAATAATCTTGTGAGCTAAAGTAGAACATGTGTCAGATGTGCCTGCACATTTGAATTGAAGAGCCCCCTCTTCTCATTCATTGGTCACGAGTCCAGCCCAGTAACAGCGTATCTATTGGCTAACATTGAATTTCGTGTGATATCAACAGTGCAAAGTTCACGTAGAAACATGTACAACATAAGATTAAAACCTAAAGGAAACATAAGGAAAACATTCTCAAGAAGAGAATATGCCTTGGACTTTCTGAGATACTTCAACAAGCAGAAGTTTAAATCACCCGTGCAGTTTTAGAGACTGATGGTAAATAATTTAGAGGTATTTTAGTTATGGAAATGAATAAACGTGTAACGACTGGAAGGAGGGATCCAATTCAAATGATTGTTTGTATTTGAGCATGTTCCATTTTAGGTCATGAGAGTGTTTTTCAGAAGTGACATATGTCAGAAGGGGACCTTGTTTTTTGATTTCCTGGATAATCCAGTTACTGGTTGTGTCAGGGTTGTCTGTGTAGGTATTTGCTGTCTTGCAAAGGAGTCACCGCTTTTAAGTCTGGCTGGTTGAGTATACAAACAAATACCAAGTTGTGATAAAAGAACTGCTGTTTCCTTGAAGGATGTCTGTATTTACCTGAAATTAACATGTTTGACAATATTGGTTTCTAATCAGCAGATCTGTACTCATTAATGGTTGGTAACAATACATTTTGTTAACTTGTGTTTTCATTAATTGTTAAACCCAGGAAATTTAGATGTGCCATTGATTAAACTGATTGTCCAGGACTGACAACAGCAGGGACTGAAGGAGATTTAAACTCCTGGGCAGCAGAAGGCAGAGGGGGACGGTCCACTGAGAATGCTGCCAAGACACTCGGACAGAGCACAGGGGCTCGTAGGCAGACGAGGGTACCTGGCTGGCACGACGTGAGGCACAAGGACGGCAACACTTACTTCCAGGGAGGAAGAGACAGCTCCACAAGGAGACGCCAGTTGTGGGTCCAGCGAGAGAGGGAAGCCGCATGAAAGGACCAAGCAAAGCTGGCAGACGAGAAATGAGGCGTGCCTAGGTCACAGTAACACAAGGAGCCAGAGTGGAAAAAAAGGAACGACAAAGAGGTGCTGACAGGGATTCAACGATCTGGCACAATTTCTGTTGGGAAACGAGTGTCCGGTGAACAGAGTGCATCTAGGGACAGTTGAACAATTAAGTGTTGGGATAATGCAGTGCGCAAACTGGACTCTTCACCACTAAAGGTTGTATCCTCCGACTCTCATTGTTAACAGACTTTTAGAGTGTGGACTGTGTGTTTTCCTTTTAAAAAAGGGAAATTCGTTCCTGATATGTTTAGATTTTGTTAGGTTCATTTATCTTTTTAATGTACTTTTTATTGACTTGTGTAATAGAACTTACTGTTGCTTTTTCTGAAACTACTGTTGTGTCTTTCATTGTGTGTTTACTCACCGCCCAATTTAAAGAAACCTGTGTGCTATTTTCAGTAAATTTCAGTCCCCAGTTCCCAGTCTCTTAATAAAACTGGGTGGCGTAGTCGGATATTTAAATGGTGTCTAAGTTAGATTACCTTTGAGTGTGACCAGACACCTGTTACACATATTTGAAAGAAATATTTGAAATATTTTAGTTGTGTAGCACCAGAAAAGAGGAAATGGAGAGGAAGTTGTAAGAAAAGAGAATGCCTTTGGAAGATGCAGAGTTAACAATTAATAGGAAGAAGACAAATTATATAAGGCTTAGTAATGTCCAGGATTCAGAAGGTAGCCTAAAGGGACAGCTATTGAAAAGAGTGCATACATTTAAATATCTATGATAATTGGTAACTCTATGGAAAATTAGAAGCAGAGATAACTGATAGAGTGCAGAGTGACTGAAAGAATTGGAGGAAGGTATCAGGAGTATTGTGCGCTCGAAGAATTAAGGTGAAGGTTAAAGGTAAGATTTTTAAGACAATCATAAGGAGCTGAGACATGGCCAGTAAATGGAGCACATGAGCAGAAGTTAGATGAGGCAGAAATGAAAATGTTAAGATGGATGTGTGAAGTTACAAAAAAGGACAGAATAAAAAATGGGACAATCAACAATATAACAAAAGTGGGAGAGATATCTAAGAAAGTACCGGAAAGTAGGTTGAAGTGGTATGGACAAGTGATAAGGAGAAACAATGAATATGTGGGCAAAAGAGTGATGGGAATGGAAGGGGGAAAGAGAGTGAGGGAAGCCAAAGCAAAGGTTGATGGATAAAGTAATCTGAAGGGAAATGGTTTGACTGGTGAGGAGGTACAGGACCGAGCTTTTTGGAGAAGCATTATCAAGCACATCGACCCCACATAGAAGTGGGAAAACATGAAGAGGAAGAAGAAGAACACATATATGAATATTCGGGGCGGGTTCGTAGGGCAGTTTTATACACAATTTACATTACATTTCGATTATTATTAAGTTATTAAGCACTTCGCATACGTTTGCAACCCAAGATTGTTCTTCTTTTTTTGCATATAACAAAGACATATGCATTGCATTTGTCATTCCAACAGATTGCACATCACAAACATTAACATTGTTATCGTTTTTTCGTCTCTGACAGTTCTATAGGAGGGTGACAATGAGTTAAATTCCAATGCACGTTTTTCAAATGTTGACAAGCAATAAGCAAAAGGTATCACTGAAAACCACAGAAAACAAAAACAGCAAAAAAAAAGCAGTACGAGGAAAGTTCAAAGAAAGATTTTTTTTTTACAATGTTTCTGTTTGGGGATCATTGTGCAAATGTGCACAACTGAGCTGCGACCACAGATCTAACTGATGCGAATGATTCATTCAGGCATTTCAAGGTCACTTAGTTGTAATGAAAGTATCTGCTGAATGTACTTCGTAGTAATGAGATTTCTATAGACTCGTGTCATATGGGGAAACTGTCGGGACCATAAAAATACGTTGTTGTAATACTCTCTCACCTCGGTCTCTCTCCTCTCTCTGCGCCACTGCAAAGCCCCGCCCGCCAAGCATTCTGAAAAGTCTGAGTGAGTCTCTGTTGCCTGCAGTTCTCTCGCGGCCCAGCTGTCAGATGGCTGCGGCCTGGTAGTGGCCCGCAGACCAGGAGTTGGGGACCCCTGCCTTAGAGGGTCAAACAGACCTCCCTGTGCTAGGCAATGGTACTGTGACTGCTGTTTGGTACCAGGATGATATACTCAGAGCCACTGTCATACCTTAAGCTGGTGCAGTTGATCTTGGGTTCCTTTTACTGCAGGACAATGCCCGGCTTCACATGGCTTGAGTGTTTAGGCAGTTCCTGGATGCTGAAGGCATTGATGCCATTGACTGGCCTGAGTGTTCCCCGGACCTGAATCCAATTGAGAACCTACGGGATGTTATGTATCAGTGCATCAGACACCACCAGATAGCACCACAGACTGTTGTGGAGCTCAATGATGCCCTGATCCTGGTCTGGGATTGGATCCCCCAGGACGCCAAACATCATCTCATCAGGAGCATGCCTAGACATTGTCGGGAATGCATACAGACACGTGACGGCCATACACACTACTGAGTCACATTATGAATTGCTATGATGAAATTCAAGTGGGATCAGCCTGTGATTTTAATTTTTGACTTTGATTTTTGGTGTGATGTTGAGTCCAGCCAACAATGAGTTGGTGATTTTGGTTTCCATTGACCGTTGTTACATCATTTTGTTTTCAAAGAATTATACAGTATTACTTAGTAAATGTTTTCCACCTGAATGTTTTGTTCATAGAAATCCAATAAGTGATTTAAGTGTTCCCTTAATTTTTAGAGCAGTGATTATTTCAAGTATTACACTTTCTTAGAAGGAAAAGTCCAGGTTAGAACAAAAAGTTAAGTAAGAAAGTGGAGGTTCAGAACAATTTGGAGAAGATTTTTCTTATAAAAATAGAACATAATTTGTAAATTGACACAGCTCAACTTCAAGATAGGGAGGAAGGTCTGAATCTGAGTCATCATTGCTCACTCCTATACCAATATATATTTTATTATTATTTTTATATTGTATTTAATTTTTTATCTTTGTAGTTTAAGTTTTGTGCCTTAATAAATACACTAAGCTCTTGTTATATTAATTTAGTTTAGATTCTTACATATTTTCGGGCGTCAGAGGTACAGGTGTAGGAGTGTTAACTCGTGGGTTTCATTGGAGGTTTACTCAGGAATGTTAAATACAGATCTTTCAGACAATGGCCTTCACAAGGTAACCAAAACTGTTAAAGCTTCAGCACTAGGTGCTAGGATCAGAGATCTGGAACTGCAGGGTTAACCTTACAGCAGACATAAACTGTGCAAATTTTAGAAGTCATGATCAAGTGACTACTGACACAGTTTGATAGAGTCACCAGTCATATACGTGCTCAAACTATACAAGGTTAATCAGGCCAATTGACATGTCAAGATGTGGGTGCTCAGACCATACGTGCACATGGTCACAATGGATAGTTTCACCAAATTGACGTTTAGCAATAAAGCCCTGCCTATTCAAAAAAAACAAAACAAAAAAAACAACAATATGGCCAAAAGCTTTTTGAAATGTGAGCAAAGAAAAGAGCTGAGTTGCTGGCTCTTGCTATATTGTGCTCTGAAACTACGAAGAAAACAAAAAAGCATAATTGGACATGTGGTGGTGGAGGTGCTGACAATACTGTCTGTCTCTTTTACAGTGGTACATAATGTATGTAATTTTCTGTTTTGTGTTTTTATTTTGGTTAATGTTTCCTAAGATGCTCTTGTCATTGTCCGGTAATTGTATGTGTGTTGCTATGTGACTTTTTGAAATAAAAAAAATAAATAAACGAGAACAGCAATACCTAATATACAATGTACAGGAGTCACTGCACAGTGGATTTTGTGACATTTGGTGGCAACATCAGATAATCGGCTTGTGAGACTGCCCACACTAAGAGACAGCTGACGATGATGCAATTGGGCATGATAACCTCTGTGGACGAAAAAGGCACACTGAAAGCAGGCAGGTAATATTTCTCATTTCTCTTTTTTATTCATTCGGAGTCACAGTAAGTAGAGATTCAAAAGAGTATAACTTATTGCCGCAAAGCTCAATTGAACACCGAGAAAAAATTAGGAGGGGTTTTTATAATTCAGCATTTCAAGATTAATAAGACAGAAAGAACATCCTTATCAAAACAGTAAAGTTAAACAATATGTCTGTTGAGCTAAGCATTATCTGTGTTCTCAAAGCTAAGCAAGGAGAGACGCCTTTGCATAAACTACATGTACTTTCTGCAGCCTTGTGACCTTGTCCCTGAAACATTCACTCTGAGAAAGGGAAAACAAGAAACAGCTTACATTTTATTCATGTGGACACTATTTTCTCCTGAACCCTGGAATAACATATTTTTGTTAGTTCATAAGCCAAAGCGTCTCTCACTGGCAAGTCAGAAAAATAGTTATTATAAAAATTCTAATTTATTAAACACAGAAAATACATGGTGCTGAGGAGAACATTCTTCTTCTACACCTCTCTCATACTGCATGTCAAGCAAGAGCCGATGAAGATGAGATTCAGGCTTACTCAGAAAATCAGATGGTGAATTGGCTTTAAAATCCTGCCAAAATCACACAGTGTATGCCTGACATTGAGGGCCCTTAGGTTGCCAATGCATCCATATCGCTCACCGCTTAGCCAGGTAAAGAGAGACACATAACCTGGAGTATCCCTCCAGGCGCAGCTCTAGACATTGGTGTTACAGTACCCTGAACAGTCCTATTTCCAACTAATGCAAAATAACCGTAGAAGTATATCACTCTGCTTTATATTTTACACATAGTAACTATATCAGGTCAAGACCAACCATTTAGAAATTTTCAAAGGGCTCATATAAAACACTAAAAGTCTCCATCTCCTATATTTTCATAGTAAGTGCTTTCAAATCTCCAATCAAAAAATAAGATAAGCATTTTCACATGAATTTCCTTACAGTGGGCGGCACAGTGGCGCGGTGGTAGCGTTGCTGCCTCGCAGTTAGGAGACCTGGGTTCGCTTCCCAGGTCCTCCCTGCGTGGAGTTTGCATGTTCGCCCCGTGTCTGCGTGGGTTTCCTCCAGGTGCTCCAGTTTCCTCCCACAGTCCAAAGACATGCAGATTAGGTGGATTGGTGATCCTAAATTGTCCCTAGTGTGTGCTTGGTGTGTGTATGTGTGCCCTGCGGTGGGCTGGTGCCCTGCCCGGGGTTTGTTCCTGACTCCAGCAGACCCCTGTGACCCTGTGTTAGGATATAGCAGGTTGGAAAATAACTGACTGACTAATTTCCTTACAGTATGTATTAAAGAGTACTTTGTAACACCCCAGCTCTCATTGTCAAAGACAAGACACCCATTTGGACCCAGTAGTCAGTTACTCCATCTTTACCAGTAATGGTCACCAAACATTCTCTGTGGTTATTAATCTGACACCATGTGTAGCAATTCTGGTCCACTTTTCTACATAGAAATCCTTCCAGTAAGTGACGAATATTTTTTTTTATTGTACTTTCCTGTTTCTAAAAAATGTAAAATTTTGTAAATATCATATCTATTGAAACTGTGAATATTTTTTATAAGGAATTCCATTTGTTTTCATGAATACTGGTTGTATTTGAGTAGAATATGAACTTTCTGATAATGAAAAGTCTAAGTAACTTTATGACTATACTGGTTGAATGAGCACCATGTAATCTTACTGCTCAGATATAGGAATATGTAAAAGTCATCAGCAATAAAAATGAGCAAAATACTAAGAATAGAGACAGTGGGATTGTAGGCTCAAATTGAGTTTAATTAATCAAACCTTCTGTCATTTTAAAGCAAATAATTATGATGGTGATAGCTCTGTTCTGATTCATGAACTCCGAATCTAATTTTAGTAGGAACATAGTTCTATCATTCAAGCCCACATGAAAAACAGGCAGTAAAATGGAAATAAACTCCTACCAGTTTTTGTTTTATTATTTTAAGGGGTTTTAAAAAAAATGGAATTATGTTCAGAGTGAATTCTAACACTATTAATAAATTGTATCTTCCTCGTATATTTCAAAAGTCTAACAGAACCTATATGTGGTACTTGGCAGAAAATGCATTCATTATGTGAAATAAAGAGAATTCCGTGACTGACTCTGAAGTACATGCTCAATTATTTGACTAATGTATTAATGCTGAAGGAAAAAAATATGAAAATACTGTGTAGGAATAATTGTTAGAGTGTTGCTTCTCTTAAAAAATAAAAAATGAAAATGTTTATTAATAACCAGTGGAAATTCACTAAAATGACTTATTCTCTTGCCAGAAGAGTATGCGATCCATGTAAAGAGTGAATAATCCTTCGAGAAGCAAAATACTCAGTTCCTTACATTTCGCTGACACATTTATCTCAAATTAATTTAATCAAGTGTAGCATCTTGTGATAGATACTGGACAAAATAAAAGTAATAATCAAAACACATGATCAGGAGCTACAATGGTTCAAGCCTTACCTGCAGACCTCATTTTCTAAATCTGCACAGCATAGCTAGATTAGAACATTGGAACATTCTAGACGAGAACAGGCCATTCAGCCCAACAAAGCTTGCTAGTCCTATCCACTTAATTCTTCTAAAATAACATCAAGTCGAGATTTGAAAGTCCTACTGTCTACCACACTACTTGGTAGCTTAGTCCAAGTGTCTATCATTCTTTGTGTAAAGAAAAACTTCCTAATGTTTGTGTGAAATTTACCCTTAACAAGTTTCGAACTGCGCTTCCGTGTATGAGTGTGTTTGAATGAGCACGTGTGTGTGGCCCTGTGATGGACTGCGATTCAAAACACAGTGCTGCTGGGATACACTCTGGCTTCTTGGACCTTTAATGGAGTAAGAGTTAAAAAAAAATGGAAGTAAAATTTAATTTGTGGATAAATGAATACCACCCCTTAATCTCTTTTCAACATTTTAGGCAAGACATACACACTACTGGTTTGCATGGCAAAGATGATTAAACTTTTTTTAAAGTAATGAAGCTGTTAAATGCATGGAGTAATGTCTTTAACAGATTATAGCCAGAACAGTAAGATTAATACCTGATCTAAAGGAGCTAAATCATAAAGAATGACTGGAAAAATTGCTCTGATATATTTGGGAGAAAGGTGGTTCAAAGAGTATTACACACTTATTTAAATTTATGAGGAACATAAACAAGATAGAACTTAAAGAGCTTGACAGTGGATGCCCCCAATACAGACATGGCATTTTTATACATTTAGAATATGTGAGATATTAAAATAAAATGGCAGAGAATTAATAAGGCCATTTTTAACTTGGATAGCAATTAGATGCAATAAAGATAAATTGTTTGGGAGCACAGCACAAAAGGTTGCAATTTAATCAACATATGAGATTCTGAAGACGATTATGTTGCTCTTACTTGTATCAGACAGGATCAGACATTTGCAAGAGTCATTCCTTAATGAAAAATGATGATGCCCACCTCCCCTGTGAACATTGATCAGTTCCTTGAGGAACTTATTAGTGATCATGCGTATTGTTACAGACTGTCAAGTCAGGCCTAAAGTATAAAGAAAACAGTGGAGACATTTTAAAAAATAAAAATGTTTTGAATTGCAAATTTTTGGCCAAAGGAACCCTTCTCATGTTAACTATATTCTGTTTCTATGACTATGGTACATTACTGTCAAACAACAGCTGCTTATTGGTTTCTCAGATATAAGGCTGCAGCTTTGCCATGTGTGGGCCACGTTGTCTCATTTTACTCCAGCTGTAAAGCTGTCCATCTTTTCACATGAGCATTACTCATTTAGCACTGCCGTCTCATCGGTCCAGGGTTTAAATCTCACACTGACCATGGATAGTGGGCTCTTTGCATGTTTTCCTCTGTGCAAGTGAGTTTTTACTTAGCATCCTAACACATTCTAAAATATTCACTTTCACTTGGGCGACCCTAAATTGGTTTAGTATTATTGAGTGGTTTTTGTGCACAGTCCGCAACAGAGCAGTGGTTGCGATACACCAACATCAATGGGACAAATAAAAGAGGAACTGGCCTCAAAATGAATAATAAAAAATACATACCAGGACTTAACTGGGTCTGTTTTAGAAATGAGCCACACCCAAGACGGCCTGGCCCTAAACTCAAACAGCAGGCTTACAGGCCTGTACAGTTTTAACAACTGGGGCTTAGGTTTTTAAAGTTTAAAAATGTGTCTGCAAATGTTTGGCTTTTGAGACAAACAAAATGAAACAACATTTTTTTAATTTTTAGAATTTATAAAAAAGGAATACTCCACCCAAAAATATTTTTTATGCAGTATATGCAATATATTAGCATACTGTCCAGTGTTGATTATTTTCATTGCAAGTACTGTTCCTTAGCCCTCATGGCCCTGAATTTAGGACTGTTAGTGACTGTTAAATTAGTGGCTCAAATATAAACTGAATTTTTTGGGACCCAAGAATACGAATTCAATGACATAATACTTTTGTTGGTACTTTAAAATAGTTAAAAAGGTATAGCATTCCCTGAAATTTAAAATGCTGAATTCAGAACAGAAAATAATAAACTGTTACAAATTATTGGTCATACTATAATTCTTTCAAATGTTAAAAATTAGAGGTCAAGCAATGGATCAAGGGCAACTAAATTAATGGTCATTGATGATGGGTGTTACCAAGGAACTGGTTATTGGCTCTTGCTACACTAAAGAGCCACTAAATCCGGTCACTATCTAGATAGATAGATAGATAGATAGATAGATAGATAGATAGATAGATAGATAGATAGATACTTTATTATTCCCAAGGGGAAAATTCACATACTCCAGCAGCAGCATACTGATACAAAAAACAATATTAAATTAATGATTGATAATAATGCAGGTAAAAACAGACAATAACTTTGTAAATGTTAATGTTTACCCCCCCGGGTGGAATTGAAGAGTCGCATAGTGTGGTGGAGGAACGATCTTCTCAGTCTGTCAGTGGAGCAGGACAGTGACAGCAGTCTGTCGCTGAAGCTGCTCCTCTGTCTGGAGATGACACTGTTTAGTGGATGCAGTGGATTCTCCATAATTGATAGGAGCCTGCTGAGCACCTTTCACTCTGCCACAGATGTCAAACTGTCCAGCTCCATGCCAACAATAGAGCTTGCCATTCTCACCAATTTGTCCAGGCGTGAGGCGTCTTTCTTCTTAATGCTGCCTCCCCAGCACACCACCACGTAGAAGAGGGTGTAGATCTAGGGAGTAGATGTGGAGGTGGTGCACTGCTATAAGCACTGAGGAGTCCACACAAATGACAAACTGGACTGGTCTAGTAACACAGAGAAACTATATAAGAAAGGGCAGCGCTTGGGAGTCAGGTGGACTGGTCTAGTAATTCAGGAGAACTATATAAGGAAGAGCAGAGCAGACTTATTTTCCTAGATGATGGTGTTCCTTAATTGAGGATAGTGACATCCTTCACATGCTCTACAACTCTGTGATGCCCAGTGTGATTGTCTATGTTGTAGTGTGCTGTATCACTTCAAGAAAGCCCCACCAATTCAACAAGATAATTAAGAAGGCAGATCCAGTCATGAGATGCACTCTTGACTGAGAATAAAGAAAAAAAACGGACAGCCATCATGAATAATGCTGCATAAGCCCTCTATGACACACTTGAATAATTTCAGCCAATGGATTATTCAGCAGAAGTGTGTGAAGAAACACTACTGGATTCTCCATTATACCTACAGTGATATTTCTTAATAATGTATCACAGTAGTCTTATATTTAGCCAAGCCACAGGTTTTCGTTTTGTAAATATTTTTGTGTATTTCTTAAGGTCGGGCATTGTTGTTTGTTATAATGTTTCTTGAATAACAAATATCTATCTATCTATCTATCTATCTATCTATCTATCTATCTATCTATCTATCTATCTATCTATCTATCTATCTATCTATCTATCTATCTATCACATAGTGCCTTTTATTATCTATCTATCTATCTATCTATCTATCTATCTATCTATCTATCTATCTATCTATCTATCTATCTATCTATCTATCTATCTATCTATCTATCTATCTATCTATCACATAGTGCCTTTTATTATCTATCTATCTATCTATCTATCTATCTATCTATCTATCTATCTATCTATCTATCTATCTATCTATCTATCTATCTATCTATCTGCATTAAACTTCATCTGCCACAGATCTGCTTTGAATTCTGTCCATGTTCAAATATAATACCTGCTGACTAAAATATTTGCCATTTACCTAGCTTAGTGTTATCTACAAACTTGAACAGGGTGTTAGTTACAGATTTACAAAAAAAATGTTTATATGTAGCCAGGGCCCTTATCTGGTCGGGACGCTTCCATGCTGTGGAGGAAGTGCGGCCAGGGCACTATCTTCTCCGGAGCGCTGGGTGGTAGCCACTCTCAGTTGCAGTGGTGCCTCGGACTCCTGCAGGGCTCCATGGGAGTTGGAGTTTGATACAGCCCTGTTGCAATCCGAGGATCTGCTGAGCCCTGGAGTGCAGCTCTTCCGCCATACCCGGAAGTGCTGCCAGAAATGCATCAACAAGCAAATGGAGCACTTCTGGGTGCCTTATAAAAGAAGCCAGCAGACACAACTCCGGGAGCCAGAGTCAGGAAGAGGGAGAAGAAGCTTGCCAGGAGGAGTGGAGAAGAAAAGAGAGAGAAATGAAGGAGAGTACTGTGTTGTGTGCTGGACTGTGTTATACTTGTGGGAAACGGGGAAAGCATTTCCCATGAGGGAAAAGAGAAAAAATAAAAGTGTGTGCTTGTACTTGTGCCTCAGCGTCTGTCTGTGTCAGGTTGGACAGCGGTGTGCCCTCCAGGTGGTCCACAGTAGTAAACTAAAAATAGCAGTGGCCCAGTACTGATGCCTGACTGACACCATGTTTAAGCACCTTGCACCATGACCCTTTGCTTGTGTGCTTAACCCAATTACACATGCATCTGCATATTAACCTTGACACCCCCTTCTTTTAGTTTGATCACTAGCCCATCATGCCTTAAGCTTTCTGAAATAATATCATATGCACCCCTTGTTGATGTGGCTTTTGTGGTTTCCCCAAAGAATTCTAGGATATGATAAACAGGAACACACTATATCAATGTTCATATTAATCCCTTAATAATGTTTCTCTACTCATTTATATTTTCAGAGCTTAAAGTATGTACTTCCATGTCACATAACTTTCTCAAACCTCTTTAATCCATTTCATAGTAATAGTGGACTGCAGTTATCTCAGTCGCATCCAATCAAACTAGAAACCAACCCTAGGCCGGAGATCAGTCTATCAGAAAGCCTCCTCATGCTTTTATCTATACTCCGGTCAATTTAAAGACACCAGTTAACTTATCATCCCATCTTAGGGGATGTAGGAGGAAAATAGGAAAAACGGTTTGCACTGGAGGTTGCCAAGAAAGAATAAGCAAACTCCACAAGGGATAAGAACTGAGTAGAGAATTTGAGCCCAGGGCACTGGTACAACTGCAGCACTGTGCCATCCTGTGTGTGTGTCACCTGTTTGTAAATATAGTAACTTGATCAGGAGCCACTGGGTGAAAACCTAAAGGCAGACCCAAAATAACAAAATATTTCTGGGATTAAAATATATACTGTTTTTTTTTACATGTCATATATACAAAAAATGCAAAAGTTTCCAAACTTTCATAAAAAGTACGATTGTGATTATTATTTTTACACATGCAAGAAATGGAAATCTTTGGAAACAGTCATGTTTTCAACAGCCACAGACACAAAACATCACAATCTCTGCTCTTGACAGATAACGTTTTTATATGTCTTTCAAATGATAATGCACCTTTCACCTTATTTTAAGTCAATTAAATCTTGCTTCATTTATATTCAAAATAAGAGTATGGAGATTATCAGTGGCTTAAAAATAAAGGCTACACTTTAAGGCTACTATGTGCAGCAATTTTCTTTATTTAAAACCAGTGACTTTTTTATGACAAACAATACCTTCACTCCGCCTGTGGCTCCATAGCAAATATTGAATCTGTGAGTCGATCATTTGTACTTGCTTTAGGCTGATGAATATCCTTTTTTATTTTTTCATCACTTGTCACTTTTCCTTTTGATGCTATATTTTGTGTGTACATCAATCTAGATAGGCTGTGGCATCCCGATAACCTATTGCTGTATCTCATTGCTTCCAGGTTTTGTAGCACATTTCAAAAAATATTTAGTCAGCACAAACAGTATATTACATTGGAAATATTATTGACTTTTTTGTATAACACTAAATCTTATAAGAGTTTATAAATATTTTTTTTCATACAGTTAATTTGTCATACAGAACAAAGCATGAAGGAAACAATGCATTTTCTTCAGGTGAAATACGTTTAATTGGTTAACCCACAATTTGGAATTTTTTTGCTATTTGAGATATACTGTACATCTCCCCATTATAACATCCCCATTATTAGAGATAGCTTAAGAAGACATCCCAATTTCAATCAATCATACTCACAATGAAGAAATTTGGCTTGTCCATTTACTGAACCCTCTTAACCTTATACAGCATCACAAGCAGACAAACTTGATCCCAGCACCATCGGGTGCATGACAAGAATGTACTTATACTTTGGAGAGGCTCTAGTACAGCATCTATAAAAATGTATTGAACTTCTCATTTGGAAGTTTTCACATTTTATTGTTATACAACATTGAATTATAGTTGCTTATCACTGATCAACAGGAAAAGGACTCCTTAATGTCAAAGGTAAACAGGTCTTTGATAAGTTGTCTAAATTCATTGCAAACATCTCTCTATTATAATAAAAAAATGTTGGTAAGAGAGACGAGACATAACTTTCACAGAGAGGCACTTTCACGTTCCACGAGACGAGACTTTGTGCCAAGAGATTTAACCACGCCCTGGGCCGGAAATAAAAGACAAAGAGTAGATGACAAAATATAACATCGTAAAGAATTCAAAAATGTTGGCGCGATACACATGCGGAGCAGGTTAGAGAAAATGGAAGTACGAAAATTCGAAAGTCTCAAAAAAATGATAGTAAAGATCGCATTAGCACAAACAAATGGAAATTATTACTCGGTGAATTAATGGAACAGCGAAAAGAGATCGAATATATTGTTCGGATTTAAACTTTAAGTCGGAGACTTGTAAATCGTCTAATTCGTGTTGCCATCAGGGAAAAGTAGTGTGTCTTCCCAATGAAGTGGCATATCCGCGAGAATTGAAGATTTTTTGTTTTTGTGAAAGTGAAATCCCGTGAGAGAAAATTTCAAGCCCCACGAGACAAGACTTTATGCAAAGAGATTTTGAAAAGTCCTGCCCACATCTAAAACATTTACAACCACGCACACAGTTCAATCATTTCTCATTTGTGTGAATGCTATTGTCAGATACAGTTCGTGTAGAGGGAAAGAAACGATATTAACTCACATTGCATTGTCACAATATAATTCCAAACACAGAATACCAGCAGACCCCCGTGACCCTCTGTTAGGATATAGAGAGGTTAGGAGCACGCACTGATACAGCGCATTGCCACACCCACCACACGACAAACCAACTCAGGATCCAGATTAGGACCGAGTGCAGCCATGCAATGGGTGATACCTCAGCACCACACTAGTTCAGATGGAGTGGAACAGTGTGAGGTTTTTTTATGGTGGCTGGAATGCCAATTCTGCCACCAACCCCCAAGTTTTTCCCTGCAGGTTGGAGGGCCTACATGCAGGGATGGATTCAGATTAATGTCATACCCAGGAAGGAGCAATTGCAGGTTAAGGGCCTTGCACCGATTGTCAGTGCAGATCCCTAGCCTCAGAGCCACCACTCCGCCATTAGGATAATGGATGGATGGATGGATATTGATGAAAATGTAAAAGCGAAAAGAGATCGAATATATGGACATAGGTGATATGACAGACATATGTAGATATTGTTTGGCTTTAAACTTTAAGTCGGAGCCTTGTAGATCATCTATTTTGTGTTGCCATCAGGGAAAAGTAGTGTTTCTTCCCAGTGAAGAGGTGTATCCGCGAGAATTAAAAGTTTTGTTGTTTGGTGAAACACGCGCGGCAGAGACGTGAAGTTTCTGGCGCGTAGTGCAGGAAACGGGGGTTGGCAACCAAAGCGAGCAGGGGGAGAACCCCCCTAGTAAAACACAAAATAATTCATTGAATAGGAATTCACCCTTAACACATCACTGTTTCAGCCAATTGGTTATAGAAGTCACATGATTAGTTAAATGGAGATTACCTGTCAGTAATCAAGGGGTTTCAACTGATGGTAGTAATATTGAACCAAGTCACTATTTAGTAGCTGCACCTTTGGAAGCTATGAGAGCCTTGAGTCTGCATACACAAGTCTCTCTCTATCAGATTTGCATATCTGGAAAAAAAATTTTTCTCTCTCTCTTCTTTAAAGAACTGCTTAAGTTGTGTCAGGTTGCATGTTGATTGTGAGTGAACAGCCATTTTCAAGTCCAACCAAAAATTCTCAATTAGACTGAGATCTGGACTATTACTTGAACTTTAATGCCAGGAAGTACAGTTGCTAGGAATTTCCCTTGGTGTTAATAAACATAACAATGTAAATACAGTTAATCAACACAATATGCAATACATGGCACAGTATTAATGAAAAATATACAGAGCTATTCAAAAATTTATTTCAAACAAACTGTATAAGACAGAAACACATTCCACACATCACTGGATAGAGAAACGTTCAAAGTTTAAAAATTCAACTTCAAAAAGATTTGAATGACTTCATTTTCATGCAAGATGGTGCCCTGCCTCATTTCCACTTGGACGTCCGGCGTTACCTGAATGATACCATTCAAGGATGATGGATTGGGAGAGGTGGACAACAAGATCTTGCTCATCGTCAGACCTTATCCCATGTGATTTTTATCTATGGGGGTATATTAAAGAAAGAATGTTTGTTCCACCTATGCCCACAAATCTTCAAGATTTGCAACACTGAATTGAGGAAGGTGTGAATTCCGTAACTAGGGACCAGTTGATTCGTGTGTGGCAAGAAATGGTCTACCATTTTGATGTTTGTCCCGCTACACATGGTGCTCATGTTGAGTGCATGCAACCTCAAGGACCATAGGACCAAACTTTGAACTTTCCTCTGTCTAGTGATGTGCAGAATGTGTTTCTGTCTTATACAGTTTGTTTGAAATACATTTTTGAAATCTGTTCTTTCATTTTGAATAGCCTTTGTCACACACGTGCACTTGGGAGGCAGCTAAAGGGTCTAAATGAGAGTAATTCCACGCCAGACCAGGGGGTGGCGTAGTGCACTGACCTTTTTTCTCACTTTCCTGCAGACCGTTTACAGGAAATTCTGCCTGGCACTAATGACATCACTTGCGGTTCCAGACCCTTGAATGACGTCCCTTCTGGTGATGAACCCATGAGCGAAGAGACTTCCTGTTTCAACCCTTTTGATGATGTCACGTCCTGGTCCGAACCTATGGAAGAGGACCCTTCCACTTCCGCCCTTTTATGGGCTTTAAAGCTGCCATATTTGCCTAACCTAGTCAGTTCTGTTTTGGACTCTGTTCTGAGCACGTCAGTGCTAGCAAGTTACCCATTTGCAGGCAGGGCATATTATATGGGTGGCTGCCCCAAAACTTTTTATGACTCTTGTGTCGCATTTTGTGACACCCTGTATATTGCATAAAACACAAATATATAAAACAATATGGTAATGCAAAATTGCACTCCTGCCTAGTAATATATCAAGTAAGTCTTTATAAAATAAGCATAATTTAGATTGGATGAAGTAGTTTAGAAAGCAGGAAAAGACAAAGATGAATCAGAAGCCATTCCTGTGTAACTCTGGCTTATGCATGAGGTTGTTGTCTTACTGGATAACAAATGTTCTCCTAAGGTTCAGGTTCTATGCAGACTGCAGCAGGTTTTATTCCAGGATTTCCCTGTGTTTTGTTGCATTCATTTTACCTTCACAAGACTTTCAGGTCCTGCCACAGAGAAGCATCCCCTCAGCATGATACTGTCACCATGATGCTTCATGGTGGAAATGGCATATTTGTTTTATAATATCACCTGTTCAAACACTGCATTTAGTCCAATGGCCGAAAATTTTAATCTCATCATACCAAAGAACCTGCTTCTAGCTGACTTCAGAGTAACCTAGCCAAGATATCAAGTGTTTTATTTTTCCTTCTTTGCCAATCTCCCTTAAATCTGTAACTGGTGATCTCCTGGTCAGAAGTTGTTGCAGGCCCAGGCTCTCCAGTCTTACTCACTGTAGCTTGTCACTCTTTCAGAGTCCTCACGTTTGTCTTGGTGGCCCCTCTCACTAGTCTTCTGGCACAGTAACTCCGCTTTTGGAAATGGCCTGCTGTGTGTAGATTTACACCTGTTCCATTCTCTCCAAGTGATATTTAGTGACTTGGATATTTTCTTGCCTCCACCCCTTCATTTGTGCTTTTTAATTCCCTTTTCACAGAGTTGCGCGGAGTGTTCTTTTGTCTTCATTGTGTAGGTTAGGACACCACAAGTAAGCCCACGATTCGCTAGCGAATCAGAAATCCAAGAGTGGCAATCAGTTTCTGTTCTGTCCGATATCTGGATGGATGACATATCATGGAGGGTGGGAGCGTCTGGGGAAATGGCATTTAATTACATAAGCATATCTGTACTAAAGCAGTTTCGTTTTGTGGAGACGTGATTCCGTTGCTTTTGCTGACACCGACTGCTGGCAGAGTGGAGCAGAGCAAGTTTAGTGTACAGGTTGTGGTGTTCGTGTGCCAGCCACTGAGTCTGGGAAGCCGCTGGGTTAGAGTCTATGACCGTTATATGATCTATATTACTGGCACAGTGGATTAGAGCAAGTGTAGCTCACAGGTTGTGTTGTTTGGGCGCCACCTACTGACTCTGGGAAGCCGCTGTGTTTTGGGAAGCCGCTGCATTTGACTCTGGGGCGGGTGCTACGGCGCATTACGTTGTGTTATTTGGGCGCCACCTACTGACTCTGGGAAGCTGCCACGTTTTGGGACGCCGCTGCGTTTGACTGTGGACTCTGGGGTGGGCACCAGACTGAATGACCGTTATGTGATGTACATTACTGGCACAGTGGATTAGAGCAAGTCTAGTTTACAGGTGGTGTTGTTTGGGCGCTTACAGGTTGTGTTGTTTGGGCGCCACCTACTGACTCTGGGAATGTGCCGCGTTTTGGGAAACCGCTGCATTTGACTGTGGACTCTGGGGCAGGCGCCAGACTGAATGACCGTTATGTGATGTACATTACTGGCACAGTGGATTAGAGCAAGTCTAGTTTACAGGTGGTGTTGTTTGGGCGCCACCTACTGACTCTGGGAATGTGCCGCATTTTTGGGAAGCCGCTGCATTTGACTGTACAGGTTGTGTTGTTTGGGCGCCACCTACTGACTCTGGGAATGTGCCGCGTTTTTGGGAAGCCGCTGCATTTGACTGTACAGGTTGTGTTGTTTGGGCGCTCAGAGGTTGTGTTGTTCGGGCACCACCTACTGACTCTGGGAAGCCGCCGCGTTTTGGAAAGCCACTGCGTTTGACTCTGGACTCTGGGGCGGGCGACAAGGCCACAGTGCGCATGCGCCTCGGTGCGTCTGCCGTGCATATATTAACTGTGGTTTAGTAAGATAGATACTGAATCAGCACAAGTTGGACCTCCCACATTCAGGTGTGCTTATACTAAATCAATTGAACCTCCAGACAGATGATTTCCAATAAACTAATTCTGAGATATCTAAAACCAATTGGCAGAACCAGAGATGATTTATGTATGTCCTATTAAAGGGGTTGAATATTCACACAATCGATTATTTTTTGTGTTTTGTGTGTAATTCATTTAGTCCACTTGGTAGAGATGTGTTTTCACTTTTGACATTTGACATTCACTTTGATTGAAGTGTTAAAGATACACTTCTGCTTCCTGCTCATTTTGAATCCCATAACTGGTTTTCCTCTGTGTTTAGTTTGCATGGGTTTTTATTCCCAATATTCTGGTTTTATTATGTATTTATTATAAAGTTTACTGATTTTCAAAATTCCACGACAACGAGTAAATTACATGTCACTATGGTATAGATTACTACATTGTATTCCAAGCAGATCACATACCCTTTTCCTACCAACCCAGAGAGCAAAAAGAGAAAATACAAAGACTTAATTTAAGTTTTCACTCAAAAGAAGATGAAGCATCCAAAAGGTTAGCAGTAGTTCATGCTACTCAATTAACTGAGGACAACATTAATAAATACCTGCGATTTTCTGAAGAAAGTTCAGACTGTTTCTCTTTATATTAGTCTGATTTTTTTTCTATTTTCAAATTAAACAAGACAAGCTTTTCCCGTTAATAGAACTACAGTGCCATGAAGAAGTATTTGCCCCCTTCCTATTTTCCTCTGTCTTTGCTTTGTCTTTCTCCACAGAAATTTAGTATAATACAAAAGCTGGCCTGAGTAAAAAAATGCTCAGTTTTAAAATGATTATTTGATCTGTTGAAGGAAGAAAGTTCACCTATATTATATCACCCTTGTGGTAAAGTAATTGCCCCCATAGTGACTCAGTCATCCAATAAACCCAATTTAAATGATAATGGAAATGAGACTAGACACCCCCAAGCTTGAATGATGCCAGCCATATTGAATCTAAGTATCACTTTCCAGCAATGTGAATTTGGCTAAAAGGTCTCAGCAAGCAGCACACCAATCAAAAGAAATTCCAGAAGACCCAAGAAAAAAATGTGTAAGGGCCTTACTGAATGGATGTGTATTCCAACTAGAGTCGAGGAAGAATACCTACCTGGCTGGGAAGCTGTAATGGATAGAGCACAGGAATGGTGGCGTAACCCCGCCAGGATGGTCCTCGATTTCTATCCCATTTGGAGTGCCCAGATAATAGATGAAGGAGGGATGAATGGATATTTTGAACAGTTTGCCCCCCAGCACGAGAGGTGGCAGTGCTGCCTCAGGCAGGAGCTCAGTCTGGACAACAACAGGGTTGCATGGGAATTGTAGTATAGAAGGGCTACCCTGTCAGGGTCCTTTGGGTCCTTTTGGACCTCCCTATTTCAGGGATTTTTCCATATGACCCAGAAATTTATTTATTAATTTATTTATAAAGCACTTTAAAAACAACATCAAGGCTGACCAAAGTGCTGTACAATAAAACCCAACATATCAGACACATAACAACCAAAGGGTAAAAGAAACAGAAACACATAAACTCATAAGAGCTGAAGAAATTCATAATAAAAAAGTACACAGATAGTCAACATATCACACTGGGTTAAAGGCCAGGGAGAAAAAGTGTGTTTTTAAATAGGATTTAAAGACAGCAAGTGAAGGAGTCTGCCTAATGTGCAACAGCAAATTGTTCCAGAGTTTTGGAGCTGCAATTGAAAAAGCCCGATCACCTCGGAGTTTGCATCGTGTCTTAGGAACACGTAAAAGCATCTGGTCTGCTGACCTGAAAGAGCGAGACGGTACATAAGGGTGCAGCAGTTCCGACAGATAAAATGGGGCACAACCATTAAAGGATTTATAAACAAATACAAGGAACTTAAAATGGATTTGAAAATTAACTGGAAGCTAGTAAAGGGAAGCCAAAATTGGGGTAATGTGCTCGTGCTTGCTTGTAAAAATCGAGTAGCTGCATTTTGCACCAGCTGTAGGCAAGCAATGGAAGCCTGGCTAATTCCAAAAAGAAGCGCATTGCAGTAATCAAGACAAGAGGTTATAAAAGCATGTATCACTGTTTCAAGGTTTCAAAGAAATGCTTTCAGCATGCAATGCTATGAGACCAGAAGAACGCCCAGGTCTGACATAAAAGAAAGCATCTTGCTTCATGTAGTGAGTCAGAGTCGCGAGTAAACTGGACGACGCTCAGAGAAGAGACACAAAGGGAGAAGCAGGTACTTTATTGGCTATTGGTTTGGTGCTGGACTGATTTGTTACTGTAATAAGGTATTGTTACTAAATAAATAATATTTTTATTTTATGTTGAACTGGTGTGCATCTGAGTTGTATCTGGTGTTTTATCTCTAGCTACCCCCTAGTGGTCACAAGTTACTAGAATATATCAGTTGGAAAAGAGTTACAAAGCAATCTCTAAATTGAGGAAACTTGGAACAGTGAAAAATCTGCCCAGGAGCGCAAAATGACTCCAATAGTGCATAGAAAACTCATCCAGAATATCACAGACGAACCCAGGCAAACATATAAGGAACTACAGGTGTCTGAGCAAAAATGGTATTCATGGAAGAATTGCAAGGCATCAACTACTGTTAAACAAGAAGAACATAAAGGCTCATGTAACATTATCCGAAAAACACCTTGATTATCCCCAAAACTTTTGCAATAATGCTCTCTGAATTGATCAATCAAAAGTGGAACTTTTTGGAAGGCACGAGTCCTGTTACATCTGGTGTAACGCTAACACATAATAAGAACTTCACACCCATTTGAACTTAGTTTTGTAAAATGTGACTTGCTTGTGTGGAATGTTAGTTGCTTTTAATAAATTCAATAAAATGTTTAAAAAAATAAAGAAGAAAAAAAGAACATCATGCCCACTCTCAGGTGGTGGTAGTGTGATGGTGTGGGAATGTTTTGCTGCTTCAGGACCTGGGTGACTTGCCATAATTGAGGGAAGCATGAATTCAGCTCTCTACCAAAAAGAACTAAAAGAGAATCTCCGATCATCAGTCCATCGTCTGAAGCACAAGTGCATTTGGGTTATGCAGCAGAACAACAATCTGAAGCACAAGAATATGTCTACCTCTAAATGGCTGAACTAAAACAAAATGGCCTAGTCAAAAGTCTCAAGATTCGATTCGATTACGATTATCATGTCAACGATTCGATTCGATATCTCAATGCATCGTGATGCATCACAATGCAGCCCATAAATTTTTCTACATTACTTCACATTGTTTTCAAATACAAACACAAGCAGTGAGATGTAAGCATGTAAGCTCCTGTTTTTATTTAACAAAACCTGAAAATTTAAACAGAAATTGTGACAATTACATTAAGTTGTAAACAGAAATAAATAATATAGACATAGCTTATCAAAATGTAAACAGAAATTGTGACCATTACATTAAATTGTAAATAGAAATAAATAGTACTAGGGGGCTTTGCCTCCTGCTCGCTTCGCTTGCCAACTCCCGTGTTTGGTTTTCCGGATACACACTTTTAAGATTTTTTTTTTCTTTGAATTGTTGCTATTTCATTAGTTTCACTTTTATTTCAAAACTTATGTTAAAACAATATTTGGAATCTTTCGAGTCCCAATATGCTGAATCTTTTTAATGAGGTCAGTGAGACATGTGTTTAATGACTTTGTACCATAATTCAGGATAGGTTTCTCTGTTTGGAATTTCAGCACAGACAAAGCGATCTACTGTACATTATCAGCAGTTAATCATTTTTTTGCAAAGTAACCAATAAACGCATGTGAGGTAAAACACGTTTTTGAAATTCTCTGACTTAAACTTCAAAGCCTTACAATATTTACATACTTCTGACATATCACCTATGTCAATATATTTGATCTCTATTCACCTTTTAGTTATTTCTCCGAGTAATAATTTCTCTTTTTTTGTGCTAATGCGATGTTTACTGTCTTTTTTTGACATTGTCGTTTTATCTGCTTTCATATTCTGTATCTTGCTCTGCATGTGTTTTGCGCCTACGTTTTTTTTGAGTCTTTTGAATTCCAGTTTTCATTATCTCTAACCTGTTCTGCATGTGTTTGGCCCCCTTGTTTTTTAACCTCTTTATGACATTTTACTTTGTTTTCTATTCTGTCTTTTATTTCTGACCTCGCTTTATCCTGCTTTTTTTTTCAATGACACCTGGTCCGTGGTGATTATTTTCCCTTTTTCGAGTAATAATTTCCGTTTAGTTGCGCTACTGCGATCTTTACTTTCTTTTTTTATACTTTCTAATTTTCCTACTTTCATATTCTTTAACTTTCTCCACATTTGTATCACGCAAACATTTTTTTTTAGCCTTTCGAATTCCATAATCTCTAACCTGCTCTGCATGTGTATAGCGCCAACATTTGTGAATGTCTTTATGAAGTTCTACTTTGTCTTTTACTCTGTCTTTTAATTCTGAACCCAATTGGATGTGCTTTGTTTCAGTTCCACTTGTTACGGGCTGATAATTACTTTCCTTATTTTCTGAATTTGCACCTAGATTATTATTTTTTTTTTTTTTGCTCTTTTTTTCTCTCCAACACTTTTGAGTCTCTTTTCTCCACGCTGCTTTCTTCTTCGCTTAGTTGTCGACATTTCATTTACAAAATATTGTCCTTATACGCTTTATATGCGCTGAGACCTTGGATCTATGTTTGCTCAAATCCCCGTTGTCTTATTTGATATTGATCATAAGTAGGGTGTGTCTTGCAAGAATCTCATGTTCTTCGTCAACACGAGATGGTCCTGGGTCAATCTCTTGGCACAATGTCTCATGTTTAAGGTCCTCGCGGGTGTTTTAACTGTCTTCCGTGATCTTAATGTGAAGATCACATCTCGACGTCCTACTGTTTCTCTCCAGGATTTTTTTTTATAATAGAGAGATTGGCCTAGCCTACATCTTGTATGAATATGGTCAGTCTTCAATAACAAAACATTCTGCAGTGTTATGATATACAAAATAAAATCTATAACATAGAATAACAGCACTGTATACAGGGCACTTCCTGAAACTGCACAACATTATAAAGACAAATTTACAAATTAGTTAATGTTCAGCATTTGGGACTTTTGAATATGAACACCAGTTGAACAACATGCTCTGGTTTGAGAGTGGATCTTTTTGCAGTGACCACATTTTCTGCAATGGAGAAAACACGCTCTGCAGATACGCTTGTGCTAGGGATACATAAGTCAGATCATGCAAAATTATTTGAAAATGATGAAACATTCCTCTCTATAAGGAGGCAAGCCAGTTCCAAAACATTTCCACCTTATTTTTAACCTCGCTCGGATCTTGGACATTTCCATCTTCGGATAAGCTGCTTCTGCGATAAAGTATAGCAGAGCTCCTTCAGTGATCCCAGTACTATCAGTTGAGTTCAAGAATATTTAATATATCACACTTTTAAGTTCCTAACAGTCTTTTACATTCTCAGATATTGTAGAAATGAGGTAGCCTTCAGTTCCTCTATACTCAAATTGTGACAACTCTCAAGTTCGCAGCTCATCCTAAAGACAGTTGAGACAGGCCTACACTTTGATGCTTGTCTGCGATCAATAACAGCAACAGTATTCAATTTAAAAATTGATAGTAACAAATTAGAGGCCAAACCTTCAATTACTTAATTTATAATTGTAATTATAATTAAAAACTAATCAATTACCTAATTTATAAGTTATACAGGATATGTACAAGGGAAGTGTGACAGTGGGGAGGTCTGCGGTAGGAGTGATGGATGCATTCAGCGTGGAGGTGGGATTACATCAGGGATCGGCTCTGAGTCCTTTCTTATTTGCAATGGTGATGGACAGGTTGACAGATGAGATTAGACAGGAGTCCCCGTGGACTATGATGTTTGCTGATGACATTGTGATCTGTAGCGAGAGTAGGGAGCAGGTTGAGGAGACCCTGGAGAGGTGGAGATATGCTCTAGAGAAGAGAGGAATGAAGGTCAGTACGAACAAGACAGAAAACGTGTGTAAATGAGAGGGAGGTCAGTGGAATGGTGAGGATGCAGGGAGTAGAGTTGGTGAAGGTGGATGAGTTTAAATACTTGGGATCAACAGTACAGAGTAATGGGGATTGTGGAAGTGAGGTGAAAAGAGAGTGCAGGCGGGGTGGAATGGGTCGAGAAGATTGTCAGGAGTGATTTGTGACAGATGGATATCAGCAAGAGTGAAAGGGAAGGTCTACAGGACGGTAGTGAGACCAGCTAAGTTATATGGGTTGGAGATGTTGGCACTGACCAGAAAGTAGGAGACAGAGCTGGAGGTGGCAGAGTTAAAGATGCTAAGATTTTCATTGGGTGTGACAAGGATGGACAGGATTAGAAATGAAGACATTAGAGGGTCAGCTCAGTTGGATGGTTGGGAGACAAAGTCAGAGAGGTGAGATTGCGTTGGTTTGGACATGTGCAGAGGAGAGATGCTGAGTATATTAGGAGAAGGATGTTAAGTATAGAGCTGCCAGGGAAGAGGAAAAGAGGAAGGCCTAAGAGAAGGTTTATGGATGTGGTGAGGGAGGACATGCAGGTGATGGGTGTAACAGAACAAGATGTAGAGGACAGGAAGGTATGGAAGAAGATGGTCTGCTGTGGCAACCCCTAACAGGAACAGCTGAAAGAAGAAGAAGAATTGTAAAAAATGAAAGTTTATCCAAAAAAAGAACTTTTGTAAAGTGCTGCTACTGAATATTAAGATAATAAACCTTGGCATTTTCCCTCAGCTTTATTGGAAAAACAAAAGAATCTTTAATGACAAATTTTAAATACATTGCCACTTTATGTATGCAATGCACATGGATTATGGTTTTGCAGTAAGCTTACCACTTTTATTTACTGCAGATATTAGATTAGACTGGATGTTCAAATATGGGTGATAAAAGGATTTGCTTAGAATTATCTAGTTTATTCCTTACAATCACACATATGCATTATCTTTTTTTCCATAGCTTTGCCTCAGTTTATTACTAACAATATTCTAGAAATAAATTAAAATAAAACAGTGACATTATACATCTGAAAAGTGCACTGATGCACTGAAGAATTGCATTGATTCTTTGAATATTGATGGTCATGTAATAGTCAGACAGCCAAATGTATATTCAGGATAAATTTGCCTATTTTGAGATTTGCTGTTGCTTGCAGAATTGGTTATTCCCAAAGAGAATCAAAATATATTGAGTGGAAAATTAATATAAACACTGGTGAAACTCTCAGAAGATAAACATATTTCATGTTTATAGTACCAGAGTCATAAATCAGTGAAATTAAATTTACTTAATTATTCAAGACAGTGATTTTTTACTGGATTAATTGTTTAGCTCTTCATTTAGTTAATTTAAATTAGATAGTGTATGTTTAAGAAAAGCACAGCTTAAAAATGTACTGTACTATATGCACAGAATACAAAAATGCATCACCCACCTGTGGTTATGCATTTGGACAAACGTTTTCAGTCACCATTTGCTCATCCATGGGGAGATCCATGGCTACTTTTTGTTGAAAAAACATCCTCCACTTCACACGCAAACAGTGAGAATCTAAATACTGCAAAACACCATCCACCTAAAGACCCCTTCTGAACAGAATTGTGTATTGCAGAGTTCTTGACACTGTCATGAAAATTCGCCTGGTAACCCTAGGCAAGAAACTCATCATGGCTGCTTGTACTTGTAATCTCATTCTTTGGTGACTGCCCAGAGCTCTTGACTATATGTGAGGATTGGGACATAGACTGACTGGTAAGGTACGATGCATAGGAAGTTGAAATTTGAATTCACAGTGGGAGGTCCAAAACTTAAATGTACACCTTATAACAGAAATCTAGGAGTCACAGTGAGCATGGTCACTATCTACATCAAAACAGTGTGCAGAAGCAATCAAGAAGACTAAGGGGATGTTAGGTTATTCATCACTATGTGTGAAGTACAATTTAAGGGAAATTATGCTTAAGTTATATAACACTGTAGTGAGGCCTCACATGGAGTATTGGACTCCATATTACAAAAAAGACATAGCAGCACTAGAGAAAGTCCAGAGTAGAGCGATTAGGCCGATACTGGTATTAAGAGGTATATGCTTTGAGGAGAGATTGAAGAAGCTGAACCTTTTCAGTTGAGGCAAACAGAGACAAAGGGATGACATGCCTGAATTGGTTAAAATTATGAACAGGGTTAGCACCATAACAGCTGTTACTTTAAGATAAATAATTTAACAAAATGCTTGAAAACTTGTTAAGGGTAGATTTTGCACAGATGTTATAAAATTTTTTTTCATGATAAGAACCATAGACTTATAGAATAAATTACCAAGTAGTGTAGTGGATAGTTATTTTGGACAATGCAGGTGAATAGGAATGAATGGCCTGTTCTTGTCTCAATTGTTCCAATGTTCTAAGCAAACGTTTTGTCCGAATGTTTATCTCTCACTTTGCCATCAAAGAATTGTTCCCAAAACTGCTGCTTCTGCGCTCATCATTTGGTCTCATAATCATCTTTACACTTAGTCATGAACAAGACCCCATGGTATTTGTTGTTTTTCCCCTGGGGCAACTTGTCAGCACTTACCTAAAAAGAACATTTTGTAGTTGGTGAACACACATGGCAGCTCCAGGTGAGGACCCAGGATCACCATAGTCAACAGATACTTACTGTGAACACCAGAAGTGTGTCAAGGTATTCCTGTCCCATACGTGGTTCCCTTTGGTTGGATACGGGCATTCATGGTAGCCAGTTATAGATTCTTCTTTGTTTGGCACCTCCCCAGTTTACCATGTTACCCCTAAAAAAAGGACATGTCTTCTGAAAACATAGCTTTATGGATCTTTGAGGCACACAACCCACTCCTGCAACACAAAAGTCACAGTCAAAAGATGGGGTATTTTCCTGGAGGGATAAAAATGATCATTTTGGAACTGCAATAACTATTGTGATACATGCACATGTGGGAGGCAGTCAAAGGGCTTAACTGAGGGTAAAATGTTGAGTCAGGGGTTGATGAAGAGCACTAATGTCTTTGTTCCCTCCTCTGCAGATCACCAGAAGAGAAGACCAATGAAACCCCAACCAGTTTCCATGGCCCGATCCAGATCACGCTCTTCTACTGACCTCACTTCCGCCTGTTCCCTGTTGGACTCTCCTCTTCCTCCCCACTGTCAATAAAAACCAGCCACTTGTCTTTTCCAGTCAGTCCCGTTTTGGACACAGTCCTTTAAGACTACTCTGAGGCACTACAATATACAGGATGGAATCCCAAACCTTCTCTGTCTTTGTTATTCTTTAACACAATATATTAAAAGTAAACTGCAGTCTACCTCATTTAAATTTTTCTTTCTCTCAGATGGACTACAGTAACATGTAAATGAGCTCTCTGGGACTGTTTAACAGAGAGCAATGCCGTGGAAACTATGAGAATCCTATATATTTTGTATATTTTCCTGTTTATGTTATTTATGTCTAAGCACATTTTCACTCATTTTTATCAATATTATAATCTTACATTGGAATAGTAAAACTCTTCGTAACTTAAATGTTAGATTGGTGAAAGTTTTTTCTTAAGGGATCCAGAGAAAAACCATATAAAATATCCTTGAAAAGATAATATGTTAGCTCACAATTTCAGAGTAAAAGCCACTGGAGCAAGCTGTCCATCAGCAGAGTAGTTCACCAATTATCTGCGCGTAACATAATGAGGTATGGAACACCATGTGTGCCTTTTGGTGTAAAGGACAGACTGCCTGAGGTTAGAGAGAGAGGGAGAGCGATGGCGAAGACGCCGTCTATGCATCTGCTTGATTGCTCAATCTAAACAAGTCACCTAACAACACCCCTTCTCTGACCCTGATGTTTCCTTTGCTGCTAATCTTCAGTTTCCATTTCTTCACAGATAGCGAAAGTTTGAGTGTGTAGCACTTCTGCAAGTATTACTCGTTTTGTGATTATTTCTGCTTCTCCCTTAGGATTCTTCTCTTGCATTGTGTTTTTGTCTTGTTTTCCTTGAAGTACTATGCTATTCCTGGTCTTTAGGAATAGTACTTTTACCAGAAAAACCAGGAAATGGGATGTGAATAAGGCAAAAATTGGGAAGACAATCCAAATTTTCTTCAAAAGCAAAAGTAAATATGAAAATCGCAGTCGAAAAATAAAGCCAAAAGGCTGTAAATTGTAAATCAAAAGAAAATATGAAACAGTCTTCATGTTTTTATCCAACAAACATAGACAGAGAATGAGTGCTTTAGATTACCTTTTAACTCTCTTACATAACTGACACTGGGGTTGTGACTCCTGCACCCCCTAGTAACTCGACCTGAGCACAAAAATAGCAGCGTCCTAGTCCAGTCAAAAATGGTGCCCAAAAATGCTATCAAATTCGTGAAATATAATTCTAATCACAAAACAATGGATTCCTTGTCCTCATAAACCACACAATCAAAGTTTAAAAGGTGAAAATATCTCAAAAAGTAAGTAAAAATTGCATTCAATACAGACCCATGACATTTACCTTTTTGGCAATTCCTTTTGCTCTTTAGAGTATTTTTGCTATTGTCTATTTTTTAAATACACATTTTAATTTATAAAGTTTTCGCTTCAGAGTGTCTGTGCAAGCTAGATTTTTCATAGTTTTTCTTCTTTGAGAGACATTTTAGGAAATGTTGGGGTTGTAATGCATATTTTGAACATTGAGTGCTAATTTCCCCATTTTGAGATGAGTTAGGCCGAAGCCTGTCTGTGGAGTTGAGAGATCAAGATGCCTTGGGGTGAGCCTCTTCTGGACCTGCTTTTGTGGCAAATTTTGGAGGACTCAAGCCTTTATTGCGATGTTTATGACTTCTAATCAGGACAATGTGTGTGTGTATGTTAACCTTAAAATGTAAGAGTAGGGCAAACTATAATGAACTTGGTAAGTCCCATTAACCTCATGATAATAAAGTTATTTAGACATTTGTGATCATAAGTGATGAGGTGACGTTGAAAAAACTAGTTGTGAAAAAAATATAAATGTAACTGTAGGAAAAGATCTTTATAGTCACAGAATATCTTCAAAAGAAAAAATACTGCTTAAGTGTGTGCAACTTTAAACGTTATAGTTATATAATCTACTGTATATATATAAAAGCCAAATACCACTGACTCACTCATCATGAAATCTCCCGAACCATGAGGACTTGGGACTTGAAATTTGGAATGTAGGTTACCCTTGGTCCATAGGTGCTCGCTAAGAAACGGTTTTAAAAATTTCTTGGGCCAAGCACAAAATTTCTTATTGTTTTTTAGACCCATTTGTAAGTCTGTCTGCTTTTCACGAGAGAACTACTTAATGGATTTAGATTGTGTTTTTTTCTAGAATTTGCTTGAATGTTCAGGTTGATTTTGCAAATTCTCTCATCGTGCTAAGAATCATAGTTCGCTTGCAGGAGCGATATATTCGCAGTAATTCGAGACAGGCTGCGGGCCGAGGGGAGGGGGAAGCATGACATCAGGAGTAGACTGCTGGGCCGGGCCCTCCTCATTGTCCTGCTTCACTAATACACGGGCGAAGCCACAGAGGGATGGCTAGTATATCATATAGGGCAATAGCTTTCCCACCAATAATACACTTGCATAATAACAATAAACATAATAGTCAATGGTATGGAAGGGACATTTATTTATATAAAATTACAACATCAGGCATATTTTTGTCATCAATAGGCATGTTGGGTTTTCTATATTATTTTCATGTATAACTTTAATGCCAAAGAGTTTAGAATATATGGTTTCTGTACAGATTGTACACTTTATGATCAAAAGCATGGAAGGGTATTTTGTAAGTACCAATGCTTTAAGGTAAGGAGTGAGAAATTATGTAAGATAAAATGAACCAACAACACATAGGAGCGTAATAAAGATGCCTCCATGATAGTAAGTAAATCAGACAAGCCATCATAAACTTAAGAGTCACTACTGAATGCATTGTTATGGATTTTATCTATGAATAAAGCTCCACATTATTGTGTTGTTGCAATATGACAGAAACAAATCCACTAGGTGACATTAAATGCTTTGTGAGCATCAGCACTGAATTACTTTCCCTTTGTTCATTTTTTTATCAATTATGTGTGGGCTAAACCTAATGCTGTTATCTGTGTTAGGTTCCATGAAGGTTCTGTTGGAAGCAGAGATCTGCCACTCCAGTCTAGTTGCTATTGCTCATACTGTAAGCTTTCGTCATTTTTGCCAGAATGAGTAGGCGCTGTCTGATTGTTACCATGCTCTGACACATGAGTTTATTCAGTAAACATTTTGTACCAGCTGCTGCTTCTTACATAAAAAGAAGTTTGTTCCATGTTAGGGTTTTTGCTTTCCAAATTAATGTTTTATTTTTTTTTCCAACAACAGACACATGGCGGTGATATTATATAGTAGATCAGATGTACAAGTAAGCATCCCAATAACACTACAATCACTTTGATTAAAATATCAGCAAGTGTACAGTAAAGATGCTCACCGCAACATGACTCCAGTTCATTTATCAGGGAAATTAAAACAAACTGTAAGAGTCTCAAGATGAATTTGGTGGTAATCAAGCACGATGGTGAAGTACATAAAGGACTGGATTCACATTCACAAAGTCAGTCATTGTCTTTTTGGAAAATCTTCTTCCAGTGTGTTCACAAATTACTGCAGTTCCCTTCCACATTCCAAAGTTTTGCATCTTGAGTTATATAGCAGCCCTTAGTCAACAGATATGCAGATGCTTGTGCCTAATTTGGCTTGGTAGGCAAAATACCTGCAACCCTCAATAGATGTTGGAAAAGTACAGGCTTATATGTGTACTTGTACATAAAATTAGTTTTCGTATATACAGTGGAATTAGAAAATTTGGACTCCTTCAGTTTATCCACATTTTCTTATGTTGAAATTTTGAGCTAAAATCATTCAAACTGATATGTTCCCTCATCAAACAACACTCAATACCGCAGTATGACAAAGTGAAAACAGGACTTTATATTTTTTACAAAAAAAAACTGAAATGTCACATTGACATAAATATTTAGATGCTTTGCTATGACACTTGACATCTGCTTCAGGTGCATCTCATTCTGTTGATCATTATTGAGATGATTCTACCTTTGTTTGGAGTTCTTCTGTGGTCAATTCAACTGATTGGACACAATTAGGAAAGGCACACAACTGCCTATAGAAGATGGTTCAGCTAACAATATGTATCAGAGCAAAACCCAAACCATGAGGTTGAAGGATTTGCCTGCATAGCTTAGATACAGGATTGAGTCAACGTGCAGACCATAGTTTTTCCTGTAGCTATCCACCTGGCCAAACTGAGCAATCAGAAGAGATGAACCATGGTATGAGAGGTGACCAAGAACCTGATGGTCTCTCTGGCTGACCTCCACAGAATCTGTGTGAAAATTTCAGAAACTTTCAGATGAGCAGCCATCACTGTAGCATTCTACCGAGCTGGTCTTTATGACAGGGTGGCCAGACAGAAACCTTTTCTCAGTAAAAGATGCATGAAAGCCCAGATGGAGTTTTGCCAAAAGGTTCCTATAGGACTCTCATACTGTAAAAAAAAAAAACCAAGATTATCTTGTCTGAAGAAACCAAGATTGGTGTCATGTGTTGTGGAAACCAGGCATGGCTCATCACTTGTATAATACCAGTCCAACCGTGATGCATGGTGGTCGCAGCATCGTGTTGTTGGATTTGTTTATTAACAGCTGGGACTAGGAGACCAAACAGGGTTGAGAGAATGCTGAATGGAGCAAAGTACAAAAGTACCTTACAACAGGACAATGACCCCCAAGCTCAAAGCAAAGACAACATGGGAATGACTAAGGAACAATTTGGATCATTTTCTTGAGTTGCCCAGCTAGGGCCTGTACTTCGACCTTGTACTGTAATATCGACCTCACAGCTGACATGCTGTAACAACAACACTGTAATGACTAAAATAAAAAAATATGAATCTGGCAAGATGTGAATGATGTTCAGTAATAATTTTACTTAACATATAACAAATTACATAGTGCAAATAGAGTCACCATAACTATAACTCCCGAAAGAGACCAAAATAACCTGAAAATAGCACTGTAGTGACTTAAAATAAATAACACAAAAAATATGAGCATAACACATGTATATTACAGTATTATGATAAAAGTCAGATAGAACTCTATTTGTTCCCTGAGGGAAATTTGTCTTTTTACAGAAGGTCATTAAATATAAGCACATATTCACTCTCTCGCACACTATGGTCTGAACACGCACAGGAATGACTAGAAATAAAATTAAAAAGAAAGAAAACTTCTGACTTGGCAGTTAGTGTCACCGTGAAGAATTATGGAGGCATATTGCTGTTAGTATAAAAAAGCATTTCTTGACACACTTCTGCTAAATAAGTTGTTTGCTGAAAGTCCTCAGTGTTAATGTGTCAGAGAGAGGATGTGCAACATTGTTCATAATGGCACTCAACAACAGGCCATGGAATTAAAGAACAGGTTTAATGAACAAGAATCGGTGCCTAATTAAGCAACTGGTTGGAGTGAAATTGGTTGGGGTTTGAGTGAGTTGGCTCACTTACTTCACGTTTCATTTCTATTTGGGTGCCATTTAAGGAAAGAAATGAAGCAATTCAGAGCAACAAATCATAAAAAACAAGTCAATTAAAATGAAAAGAAAAGGAGTTAAATCAGCAGCAAAAACTGGTCACCAATTAAGAAAAGGGTTAGAATGAAAACCTGCAGCCACTGTGGCCCTCCAGGACTGGAGTTTGAGACCACTGTCATAGGTAAAATCTGTTATTCAGCAAGGCAATGAAATTCTTATCCAAATTAGTTGAGAAGAAAACGCTTTATCTGTGGTCTTAGCTAAGATCCTGGTTTGGCCGGCACGATGATGACGACATTAACCATAGTGCACTCATTCCACCTCATGGGAATTGCAGTCTCCGCATCGGCACTGGCCTGCTCCTTTCCCATTATAACCCCTCTCCCCGATATGCCGTGCCACCTATAATTTCTGTAGGACCAACGACAACAAATTTCCATAAAATCATATGAATGGTGAACAAAGAAACAGCTTATTATTTTATTTATGTAGATGAACCAGTATTATAGAAGATCATTACTAAAATACTGCATGCTCTGCCTTACGAGTTAGTATACTGTATGCTGAATGATGGGCTTATTTCAATTCCCAAAATAATATTTTCTTCATAGTAGTGCCTAAGTGGGCCACTCCAAAAGGTGCGTGAGATTTGCCACTGCTTTCCATAAGGGAAGTGACAGCAAAGATAAATTTTTACCTTTGGAAACAAAGCACCATAATTCATTCAGCATTCTACATTGTTAAAAGCAGGCATTTATCACATTTTCTGTCATTTCCACTGGGTTTTTGCACAAAAATGTTTTCAGGATGAACAATTTTTACCATATAAATGTCCATTAGATTACAATACCTGAAATGTGAAAGGCTTAACACAGCTTATTAAACTCATCAGGAAGAACAGGAGCAAAAAAAAAATATTGATTGGTAAACACATTGTAATTATTCATATACAGTAGTATAAGCCTTTTTTCATACTGCTGCATTGTTTGAATCACTAAGCAAGGAGATGAAATTATGAAAATTAAAATCATATTAATATAATTTATTGGTTTCAATTAGTCTAATTCATAAGTTTACCCAGATGTGCATTTTGCCCCATGTAAAGAGTTACTGAGTGAGCTTTGTGTATCCATATCTCATAAAGTACTACAATTACAATTAAGTTACACACCCGGTAGATAATGTGATTTATGAAATGCAAGTTTCATAATTGTGACTCTAAATAATTCTTTTGGAAACAGGGAATGCATAATGAACGATAGATAGGCATCTATTCAAAGACTGCAGGATTTCTGTATGCCATTGTTAAAATAATAAGGTTTGTAAACTCTTACAGTTTAATGAGAATGCTGTAATGTGACCTTTAAATGTGACTCATCATTAGGTGGAATAGAAAAGATCATGCTAAAAGATGAGACAAGAAAATTATCAGGACGGAGAAGCTGCTTCTTTTCACATTAAAATTACCGCATGACTTTTAAACTGATCAAATGACTTAGAGAAAAAAAAAACTCAGCCTTCTGCCTGGAGGTGTTTGATATTCCCCTCTCCGGTTGTGCTGCACACTGATAATAATGCTTTACAATTATATAGTGATTTCCATGTCTTAAACACTCCCAGAAGGCTTTACAGAGATTAGAGTGTAATCTGGGCATCAATATTTTGCTGCAGAGAAACTTACAATAGGGACAGTACCTTGAAATTCAAATCTCATCTGATGGATGGAGCACAAGGAGGTTAAGCAAGTTGCTCTGGGTCTCACTTCTGCTTCGGAGAGAGCTTAAATTCTACAGATGGCTGCGATAGTTATTCTCTTTAACCAGCTGAATACATCTTATCGTCAAAGTTCTTTCAAGGGGCATCTGCAGCCGGTAAAGAGCTTGAAGTCTAGCAGGATGTGCGGTGATGGTCCAGTTCTATGCAATTATAACATTTTTGAACAGATTATTAGATTATCAGAAATGAAATGTCTTGCTGGAGTAAAAAGATTACTTTTTCGTTAATATCTGCTTGGGATTTTACTTTTCAGTCTTAATTATTTGTGTTTTAAAACCCATCCATCCATCCATTCATTGTCTCCCGCTTATCCGAGGTCGGGTCACGGGGGCAGCAGCTTGAGCAGAGATGCCCAGACTTCCCTCTCCCCAGCCACTTCTTCTAGCTCTTCCGGGAGAATCCCAAGGCGTTCCCAGGCCAGTTGAGAGACATAGTCCCTCCAGCGTGTCCTGGGTCTTCCCCGGGGCCTCCTCCCGGTTAGACGTGCCCAGAACACCTCACCAGGGAGGCGTCCAGGAGGCATCCTGATCAGATGCCCGAGCCACCTCATCTGACTCCTCTTGATGCGGAGGAGCAGCGGCTCTACTCTGAGCCCCTCCCGGATGACTGAGCTTCTCACCTTATCTTTAAGGGAAAGCCCAGACACCCTGCGGAGGAAACTCATTTCAGCCGCTTGTATTCGCGATCTCGTTCTTTCGGTCACTACCCATAGCTCATGACCATAGGTGAGGGTAGGAACATAGATCGACTGGTAAATTGAGAGCTTCGCCTTGCGGCTCAGCTCCTTTTTCACCACGACAGACCGATACAGCGCCCGCATTACTGCGGACACCGCACCGATCCGCCTGTCGATCTCACGCTCCATTCTTCCCTCACTCGTGAACAAGACCCCGAGATACTTGAAATCCTCCACTTGGGGCAGGATCTCGCTACCAACCCTGAGAGGGCACTCCACCCTTTTCCGGCTGAGGACCATGGTCTCGGATTTGGAGGTGCTGATTCTCATCCCAGCTGCTTCACACTCGGCTGCGAACCGATCCAGAGAGAGCTGAAGATCACGGCCTGATGAAGCAAACAGGACAACATCATCTGCAAAAAGCAGTGACTCAATCCTGAGCCCACCAAACCGGACCCCCTCAACGCCCTGGCTGCGCCTAGAAATTCTGTCCATAAAAGTTATGAACAGAATCGGTGACAAAGGGCAGCCCTGGCGGAGTCCAACTCTCACTGGAAACGGGTTCGACTTACTGCCGGCAATGCGGACCAAGCTCTGGCGCCGATCGTGCAGGGACTGAACAGCCCTTATCAGGGGGGCCAGTACCCCATACTCTCGGAGTACCCCCCACAGGATTCCCCGAGGGACACGGTCGAATGCCTTTTCCAAATCCACAAAACACATGTAGACTGGTTGGGCAAACTCCCATGCACCCTCCAGGACCCTGCTAAGGGTATAGAGCTGGTCCACTGTTCCGCGACCAGGACGAAAACCACACTGTTCCTCCTGAATCTGAGGCTCGACTATCCGACGGACCCTCCTCTCCAGGACCCCTGAATAGACTTTTCCAGGGAGGCTGAGGAGTGTGATCCCTCTGTAGTTGGAACACACCCTCCGATCCCCCTTCTTAAAGAGGGGGACCACCACCCCGGTCTGCCAATCCAGAGGCACTGTCCCTGATGTCCATGCGATGTTGCAGAGGTGTGTCAGCCAAGACACTCCTACAACATCCAGAGCCTTGAGGAACTCCGAGCGTATCTCATCCACCCCCGGGGCCCTGCCACCAAGGAGCTTTTTGACCACCTCGGTGACCTCAGTCCGAGAGATCCCAGAGATCCCCAGGCTCTGCTTCCTCATTGGAAGGCATGTTAATGGGATTGAGGAGGTCTTCGAAGTACTCCCCCCACCAACCCACAACGTCCCGAGTCCAGGTCAGCAGCGCACCATCCCCACCATATACAGTGTTGACACTGCACTGCTTCCCCTTCCTGAGACGCTGGATGGTGGACCAGAATCTCCTCGAAGCCATCCGAAAGTCGTTCTCCATGGCCTCTCCAAACTCCTCCCACGCCCGAGTTTTTGCCTCAGCAACCACCAAAGCCGCATTCCGCTTTGCCTGCCGGTACCTATCAGCTGCCTCCAGGGTCCCACAGGACAAAAGGGTCCTGTAGGACTCCTTCTTCAGCTTGACGGCATCCTTCACCGCCGGTGTCCACCAATGGGTTCGGGGATTGCCGCCACGACAGGCACCGACCACCTTACGGCTACAGCTCCGGTCAGCTGCCTCAACAATAGAGGCACGGAACATGGCCCATTCGGACTCAATGTCCCCCACCTCCCTTGGGATGTGGTCGAAGTTCTGCCGGAGGTGGGAGTTGAAGCTACTTCTGACAGGGGGCTCTGCCAGACATTCCCAGCAGACCCTCACAACACGTTTGGGCCTACTACACCTGACCGGCATCCTTCCCCACCATCAAAGCCAACTCACCACCAGGTGGTGATCAGTTGACAGCTCCGCCCCTCTCTTCACCCGAGTGTCCAAGACATGTGGCCGCAAGTCCGACGACACGACCACAAAGTCGATCATCGAACTGAGGCCTATGGTGTCCTGGTGCCAAGTGCACATATGAACACCCCAATGCTTGAACATGGTGTTCGTTATGGACAATCCGTGACGAGCACAGAAGTCCAATAACAAAACACCGCTCGGGTTCAGATCGGGGGGGCCATTCCTCCCAATCACGCCCTTCCAGGTCTCACTGTCATTGCCCACGTGAGCATTGAAGTCTCCCAGCAGAACGAGGGAGTCCCCAGAAGGTATGCCCTCTAGCACCCCCTCCAGGGACTCCAAAAAGGGTGGGTACTCCGAACTGCTGTTCGGTGCATACGCACAAACAACAGTTAGGACCCGTCCCCCCACCCGAAGGCGAAGGGAGGCTACCCTCTCGTCTACTGGGGCAAACCCCACTGTACAGGCTCCAAGTTGGGGGGCAATAAGTATACCCACACCTGCTCGGCGCCTCTCACCGGGGGCAACTCCAGAGTGGTACAGAGTCCAGCCCCTCTCAAGGAGATTGGTTCCAGAGTCCAAGCTGTGCGTCGAGGTGAGTCCGACTATATCTAGCCGGAACCTCTCAACTTCGCGCACTAGCTCAGGCTCCTTCCCCTTCAGAGAGGTGACATTCCACGTCCCAAGAGCCAGCTTCTGTAGCCGAGGATCGGACCGCCAAGGTCCCCGCCTTCGGCCACCACCCAACTCACACTGTACCCAATCTCCTTGGCCCCTCCCATAGGTGGTGAGCCCATGGGAAGGGGGACCCACGTTGCCTCTTCGGGCTGTGCCCGGTCGAGCCCAGAGTGGGGCCCCGGTGACCCGCGTCCGGGCAAGGGAAAACGCCGTCCAAAATTGTTTTTCTTCATAGGAGGTTTGTTTAACCGCTCTTTGTCTCATCCCTCACCTAGGACCAGTTTGCCTTGGATGGCCCTACCAGGGGCATAAAGCCCCGGACAACAGAGCTCCTAGGATCATCGGGACACGCAAACCCCTCCACCACAATAAGGTGGCGGTTAAAGGAGGGGTTTTTATGGGTTTTTTATGTTTTAAAACCCATAACAGGCAAATTATTTGTGTTTTAACACGCATAACAGACATTATTTAATATACAGCCCGCCACCCCACAATTCTATACAAGTACAGAGCTACAGTACACATTTATAGTTTATTTTAATAGCTGGAACAGATAACTGATGGAAAGTTGAGAATTGAACCTTGCGGTTTGAAGTCTAATGCTTTAGCCAATAGGCCACTCTTCCAGAGCAGCTAAATTGAGCCAATATACTTTAAATCAATCTCCACTGTGCACTTTAGAAAAATCTCAATAACACTGGGCTGTTGTCTCATGCTCCTGGGACAAAGTGTGGCTGACCACAACCCTGATTGATAAGGGGAAAGTCTAATATGGATGGATGAATGGAAGAATTGACCTGTTTTATAGGTTACAATTAAATAAATGTACATAAACACAATTCACTTCATGGCTTTAGCCTTCTGGCCATCTTACTTTACACTGTGCTCTGAAGTCCATGTTTATACTGCACCTCTAAAAGCTCAAAGTAATTATTTCTTTCATTTGTACATTTTCTGAGAATGATCCAGTTCATTGAAAGGGTCTATTCTGTTCACCTTCACAGTTAAAATTCAGCATTGGTCTTATTTGCTAAATAAATAGTTACTTTTCAATCTAACGTAGGCACACATTTTCTTTATAAAGCAAAAAATAAAATCTAGGTTAAATTCCAGTAGAACCTAATTCTAGGACATTTTGGGAACCAATGCCAGCACATGGGGTGTGGCGACAAGGCGATCACTTCAGGTGGCATACAAGATTATTTTTTTTTACCATTACGGAATAATAATAAAAAATAAAGTAAGTTAATTATAAACCATAAGAGTTGAAGTAAATCCTCGCTATGATTAAAAAAGTGTAAACCATTTCAAGACTTCCAGGGATTACTTGTGCCTATTCGCCACCATGCACAGTAGGATAAAAATTGGCACATGAGCAGAGATGTCCAGTGTTTCACATGTGCCAGTCTGAATGGGTCAACATGTGTCGACCTTGGGCCATAAGGCGTGGGTGAGTTATTGAACCCCATTCATGATGGGGACTACAGCTTGCAATTGTTCCCCACAAACAAGGAATTCTCAGTAAGTATGGGTCAGTATGTATGATTAAGCCCTTTGTGCACGCCACCCGTCTCTACTACTAATTGGATGGTTCAGTGAGGTCCTGGGATTGGATCTTCTGCAATCGCACACAGACTCCATCTGGAAGACAATTGAGCTTGACTATGGAGGAAGTCAAATTCATAATAAGGTTTCCATAGATGCATCTGCAGAGGGGACAATACAGACTCTTAAGGGAGTCACAGCGGAGGGCTGATGCGGCCGGCCAAAAGATGCCCCACTGGAACCTAAGCCCAATTAATGATTTAGTATCTGAAGTTTCCATTTTCGCCATGTAACCACTGTGGATATCTATAATTGTATTTACATACTGCCATTTAAAAAATCATAACATTTTTCTTTTAAAAGTGTCAGATATCTCAGTACTACAATTTGCACCACTTTGCTGCACTGAAAGCTTCTGAGAATCAAAACGGCACAAGTGTATTTCAAAGCTACATGTCAGTAACTGATAGTGCCGTTCATTTCCTTGATTTTTCGCACGGTGAGTTAAATTGTCTTTTGTAAAATTTTGTTACTTTTTGAAATGTTATGTCTAAAAAGATAATGATTTCACTTAAAGGAACATAATGAAAATATTTGAAGGAAGCCTAATCTGTTGTGAGGGATGGATTGTCAACTCAGCTGGGATGGACCCTGGTTATGGAAGGATGCTGCAGCAACATCTACACTGGAGATGGCCACCTAGCAGCCATGGAAGGACTCACTGGATGGGCTTGGAAGCCTGGAAGGACAGAACTGTGGGTGTCTCTTTGACCTCTTATAACATTGCAAGATGCTGAGAAATTAGTTCACGCTTTTGTTTTCAGTCGACTAGATTACTGTAACGTACTCCTCCCAGGACTACCCAAAAAAAGACCAATCGAGTGCAGAGTGCAGCTGTCAGAATCTTAACTCGGAAAAGAAAATCCGATCACATCACCCCAGTTTTGATGTCACTACATTGGTTACCCATGCCATTTAGAATTGACTTTAAAATACTGCTTATGGTTTACAAAGCCTTAAATAATCTGCTCCATCCTATATTTCATAACGCCTATCACCTTACACTCCAATTCGTAACCTTAGATCTTTAAATGAGTGTCTGCTTAGAATTCCAAGAGCTAAACTTAAAAGAAGTGGTGAGGCGACCTTCTGCTGTTATGCACCTAAAATCTAGAATAGCTTTCCAATAGAAATTTACCAGGCTAATACAGTGGAGCACTTTAAAAAACTGCTAAAAACGCATTACTTTAACATGGCTTTCTCATAGCTTCATTTTAGCTTAATCCTGATACTCTGTATATGCATTTAATTATCATGTTTATTCACGGTGGCTCCACAAACCGTACTAACCCCTACTTTCTCTGCTGTTCTTTTTCCAGTTTTCTGTGGTGACGATCTTCTCCACCACTACCCAATCAAAGCACAGTGATGTCCCTACATTGATGGATTAAAGGCCAGAGGTCCACATGCCCATCATCATCTAATTCAGGGTTGGGCAGATTCCGTCCTGGAGGGCCGCAGTGGCTGCAGGTTTTTGTTCCAACCCAGTTGCTTAATTAAAAACCAATCCTTGTCAATTATTTAATTTCATGGCTTGCTAGTGCTTTAACTCTGCCATCTCAGGTCATTCTCATATCCTAGATTTATTTTCCTTTCTAAGGATATCATCCAAATGATTTGAAGTCTAAAACAGATGAGTAGTTCTCAGTGCTTCACTTTTTTCTCTTCACTTTCCTTCCAAGTATTTAATTAAATAGTGCGTGATAAATACACACAGGTGTAAATGAAAACAAGCTAAATGGAGAAATGCTGGTCTCTTTTGTCATTTGCCTCTTATTGCTAATTAGGAGCAATTAAAACCAAGACTACAGCTGTTTAAGACTAAAATAAGCAGTAAGGGTTCAAAATCTTAACGAGCGAGACAACTAAAGTGAAGCTGAAGTGTTACTTGAGCAATAAGTGCTTCTTATTAAGCAATTGGGTTGGAGCAAAAACCTGCAGCCAGTGCGGCCCTCCAGGACTGAATCTGCCCACCCTTGGTCTAATTCTTCCATGTGAACCCTGAATACCATGAGGACTGATTGAGATCATTTGTGAATGCCTAGAAGGGGCTGGGTGGTCTCGTGGCCTTGGAACATTAGAAGATTTTTTTTTTCTCCAGCCGTTTGGAGTTTTTTTTTTTTTATGTCCTCCCTGGCCATCGGACCTTACTTTTATTCTATGTTAATTAATATTGCCTAATTTTATTTTTTAATATATTCTGCCTTTTTCTCTTTCTTCATCCTGTAAAGCACTTTGAGCTACATCATTTGTATGAAAATGTGCTGTATAAATAAATGTTGTTGCTGTTGTTGACTGCCTTCTGTGTACTCTGGTTGGCAGCATCCCATCTGGTGATTCCCAGTATGTACCCCTGCAAGGCAGCATGGGAGTTGTAGTCCGATTGGGTCTTCCCTGTTGGGTTCTGTGGGGGACACCAAGTGGAGCTGTCAGGTATTGCATGGCATGAGGATCAAAATGCTTCCAGTGGGCATCGGAAGTACTCTTAACTCTGGCTTTAAAAGAGACAACCACTTGACCTGCGGAGAAAGAGCTGGGAGAGAGAGCAGGCAACACTTGACTGGGAGGAGTGGAGGAGAATACAGTAATCCCTCCTCCATCGCGGGGGTTGCGTTCCAGAGCCACCCGCGAAATAAGAAAATCCGCGAAGTAGAAACCATATGTTTATATGGTTATTTTTATATTGTCATGCTTGGGTCACAGATTTGCGCAGAAACACAGGAGGTTGTAGAGAGACAGGAACGTTATTCAAACACTGCAAACAAACATTTGTCTCTTTTTCAAAAGTTTAAACTGTGCTCCATGACAAAACAGAGATGACAGTTCTCTCTCAAAATTAAAAGAATGCAAACATATCTTCCTCTTCAAAGGAGTGCGCGTCAGGAGCAGAGCATGTCAGAAACAGAGAGGAAAGCAAACAAATCAATAGGGCTGTTTGGCTTTTAAGTATGCGAAGCACCGCCGGTACAAAGCTGTTGAAGGCGGCAGCTCACACCCCCTCTGTCAGGAGCAGGGAGAGAGAGAGAGAGAGAGAGAGAGAGAGAAACAAAGTCAAAAATCAATACGTGCCCTTTGAGCTTTTAAGTATGCGAAGCACCGTGCAGCATGTCGCTTCACGAAGCAGCTGCACACAGAAGGCAGCAACGTGAAGATAATCTTTCAGCATTTTTAGACGAGCGTCCGTATCGTCTAGGTGTGCTAACAGCCCCCCTGCTCACACCCCCTACGTCAGGATCAGAGAAAGTCAGCGCAAGAGAGAGAAAGAAAAGTAAGTTGGATAGCTTCTCAGCCATCTGCCAATAGCGTCCCTTGTATGAAATCAACTGGGCAAACCAACTGAGGAAGCATGTACCAGAAATTAAAAGACCCATTGTCCTCAGAAATCCGCGAACCAGCAAAAAATCCACGATATAAATTTAAATATGCTTACATATAAAATCCGCGATAGAGTGAAGCCGCGAAAGGCGAAGCGCGATATAGCGAGGGATCACTGTACAACACAATGGAATGTAGCGTATAGGAAAGGGAAATGTTCTGTTTAAGTTGGACAATTGGCAAGGAAGCCTGTGTCACTGTTGACCTAGGGATGTGTCACTGGTTGTTGTGTCTGGGATTTGGTGCTCTGTGGTGCCCTCTACTGGCCACAACTACCAGTGGCACAGTCCTGGGTCAATAAATGGTACCTTTTACACTTTTTAATGAAAACAAAACCAATAAGCATTAACTGATCCCCTGTATACACCAAAGAGTATACAACTACCCAAAATTCATAACAATTTTTTCTTATTGAGCTTAAAGATTAAATTACAATTTATAAAATGCATCCATTGAAAACTACAATCGATACATTTCCAAAACAGAAATCAAAAATCAGCACGTGAAGCCCCTCTTATTTCCAGTTTGGAGATCTAGGCTATGTTAATAACAGGCCCAATAAACTGTAAAATACTTTCTTTTATGAATTAAAACATCCAAAGGAAAACTGAACAGATACAGAATTTCTCTGCTATTATTCAGCCTCCAACCTCTCCCACAAGTCCAGCCATAAAAGATCTCCAAAGAGCCACACTTGAAGTCTGGCCACCTGCAATTTAGAAAGGGTAGACTCTCTGAGACAGGAGAGATTTAGAAGGAGTGGAAAAATAAATGAGAAGGACGCAGTGCTCACAAAGAACATTTACCATCAACCAATTATACTGTGTACACTTTGATTTAAAGTTGCATGCACAGAGAGTGTTGGGAGACCTCTCACAATTCACAAGTGCTGACTTCATACCGTGTACAGTAAAAGTAAAAGGCAAAATGGCAGATTTTAATGATCTCTTTCTGGCTTATTTGTGCCATTGATAATATCTATTTGTGCTAAATGAATGCATGAAATGACCATCTCCAGTCAATGCAAATCACACAGTTTTAATTAAAGTCACAACTTTTTCAGCGATGCTGCTATTGAACAGCTTTCCAATATACAGTGTGTGGCATGGATTTGTCATTAATCTCGTGTGCTTCTTTGAATCTGAAATGTTTTGCTTTTTCACATGTGTATTTCAAATACAGCTTTCAAAAACTGTATACCAGTAAGAGTATTAAACAGTTAAAGAAGTAATGAGGAAAATTCTTGTTCTTATTTAATATAAACTATTCATAATGCTTACTCAAAATCAGATTCTCAAATCTGTGCTGGTGCTACCCTAGCAGCATATAGTTCATAATTATATAGTGCATATATTTCTCTGCATTTTAAAAATCTACCCAGAATTAGAGCCCACTTGTGAGAGACGTCTTCAGGTCCTCACATTCCTTATCTACATGCACTGAATGCCTCTAAAATGGATTATTATTTTCAGCCATTTATCAAATACTACTGGGGTTAGATCATCATCCTCAGAGAGAATTTTCAGAATACTTCCACAAGGAAAACTGCTGAGCTATGGGTAGTCTAACACAAGAATATAGTCACACGAAAAAGTAAGAACATCCTATGGATTGTTTATTTCTTTTTTAACATATATGAATATTTAAAAATTTGAACAGTATCTAAATATAAAAGTTGCATGATGTTCGTTATATCTCCTTTATATTTTCTAGTCCATTGTATAATTTATATAAACATAACTGCAAATTTCAATGTGGTGTGGTGGGCGGCCGGGTTCCATGCCCGGCTGGGACGCCCCTTCTACATATGTTCTGGGGGAGCAACCATGGGCGTCTCACTACCTCTCCCAGGACGCTTGGTGGCAGCATCCCTGGCTGATGATGGTGCCTCAGTTTCCTGCAGGGTTTCATGGGAGGTGGAGTTCTCCACAACCCTGTGGGGATCTGGGATGGCCGCCAGGGGGTGCTGCATGGATCCCGGAGCCTTTATGGACACCTCTACAGCCCCGCCCGGAAGTGCAATTAGATACAGGTGGTCAAGCACCTGGAGCCTTTCCGGGTGGGCTATAAAAAGGGTCAGCATCCACCACTCAGGGGCTAAGATCGGAAGGAAGAGGACGAGGTTGCCTGAGAGGAGTGGTGGTGCCAGAGGAAGGATTGCTGTGTTGGTATTGCAGTGCTTTGGGACTGTGTTGGGCCTGTGGGACACGGGGAAGACGTGCCCCACGGCTGAAGAGAAAAATAAAGTCTTGTTATTTGCACATGTGCCTCAGTGTGAATCTGTGCCGGGTTGGGCGCCTATATAGCGCCTTAATTCACAGTGGAAAAAGTAAGTCCACCCCGTCATTAATTTCTTCCTCAAGTACCTAAAATTAGAATCTGGTGCACCATTTCATATGAAAATGATGAGAACGTCATTAGAAGGAACCTGACTTATTTAAATCTCAGACATTTAATTGTTGAAGTGTGTGTTATATAGCGCCTTGATGTGTAGAGTACAAATCCAAGGAGGTTCTGCTCAAGCTTTATAACTCACTGGTGTGGCCTCATCTGGAGTACTGTGTGCAATTTTAGGGTTCATGTTACAAAAAGGACATAGCAGTGCTAGAAAAGATCCAGAAAAGAGTGACCAGGCTGATTCCAGGGCTACGGGGAATGAGTTATGAGGAAAGAGCTGAGCCTTTTCAGGTTAAGCAAAAGAAGATTAAGAGGAGACATGACTGAAGTGGGGTGGCATGGTGGTGCAGTGGGTAGCGCTTCTGCCTCGCAGTTGGGAGACCTGGGGACCTGGGTTCGCTTCCTGGGTCCTCCCTGCGTGGAGTTTGCATGTTCTCCCTGTGTCTGCGTGGGTTTCCTCCGGGCGCTCCCGTTTCCTCCCAAAGTCCAAAGACATGCAGGTTAGGTGGATTGGTGATTCTAAATTGGCCCTAGTGTGTGCTTGGTGTGTTTGTGTGTGTCCTGCGGTGGGTTGGCACCCTGCCCTGGAGTGGTTCCTGCCTTGTGCCCAGTGTTGGCTGGGATTGGCTCCAGCAGACCCCCATAACCCTGTGTTCGGGTTGGAAAACAGATGGATGACTGAAGTGTTTAAAACTGTGAAGGGAATTACCACATTTCCCCGAAAATAAGACCAGATCTTATATTAATTCTTGCTCCATAAGATGCACTAGGGCTTATTTTCAGGGGATATCTTAAATTTATTCATGTAGAACAATATACATTTATCCAAATATAGTCATGTCATCTTCTTCTGGAATATCGACATAACTCTCCACATTCAAACCCTGAATTTCAGCCTGAATTTCTTGCTACTCCAGCCGCTTTTAGGATCCTCCTTTGCGTGCTTCGATGTTTGATGAATGATTCGATGTGGTGAAGCAAAATAACAACATACAAATGCATTCATGGTGCTTTGATATTCAAGTGTCGCATATTCCCCAAAGTAATGACGCAATACATTTTAAAAGTCTCACATACCATCTTTTGTGCCGTCTTTTTTCTTTTTTGCACCTTCACAATAGCATCAGAATGTACAGCGGCATATTTGAGCCACAGAGAAAAATAAATAAGGACATAATGAAAATGTCTATTTTGTGTTTAAAGCGGAAATATTAGCTTTAATCTCGAAATGTCCAGTTACTTTATCATTAAAGCAGACTGTCGTAAATGTCATCTTAAAACCGACCCAGATGTTAAATCCCTACGAGCTTCTGGGGCTTCCTCCTGACCTGACAGCAGCAATCGCCACATTAAACTTATGACATTCCAGCTCTCTGCACATTTAGAATTCTTAGATTTATACTTGATATCACTTTCATGATAAAATGCATTAAAGTATGTATGTTACATTTTACAGATAAATCGTTAACTTTGTTTAAATAATGAATACTGTCAATAGTTACACATATGGGGGTGGCACAGTGGCAGAGCGGTAGGGCTGCTGTCTCGCAGGGAGCCACATCTCCTTGCCTGGAGTTTTCATGTCTTCCTGGTGGGTTTCCACAGTGTGCTCAGTTTTCCATCCAAAGACATGAAGGTTTGGGGATTTGGTGAAGCTACAATGACACTAATGTATCTACAGTATGTGCTTGTGTTCACCTTGCGATGAGCTGATGCCCCATCCAGAGATTTTGTTTCTGTCTTGTGCCGATGCTGCTGGAACTTGCACATCCCCAAATTCATGGATGTAATCATTAAACATCGTTTTCAGAGATATTGTGACAAGGTGTCCTTAGAATTTAATGGATGCTTCGGGCACACTCGTCACATCGTGTGAAGTATAAACCCGGCCTTAGGCGCCTTACTTTTCAGCAGACGATCTTGATTAGGGCTTATTTTTGGGGTAGGGCTTATATTACAGAGCAGCCTGAAAATCATGCTAGGGCTTATTTTCAGAGTTGGTCTTATTTTTGGGAAAACACGGTAGTACAGTGGATCGAAACTGTGACTTTAACATGAATTCAACATGGGGACACCATTGTTAAGGGTAAATACTGTATCACACAAACATTAGGAAGTTTTTCTTTACACAGAGAACCATAGACACTTGGAATAAGCTACCAAGAAGCGTGGTACACAGTAGGACTTTATGGACTTTCAAAACTTGATGTTATTTTAGAAGAATTATGTGGATTGGACTGGCAGGCTTTGTTGGGCTGAATGGCCTGTTCTCATCTACATCTTTCTAATGATCTAATGTTCTAACTATATTAGTGGAACTATTTGGCTTATCTTTTTGTATCGCTCCCATCACTGAGTACAGGCTTATAATAATAATAATAATTCTTTGCATTTATAGAGCGCTTTTCTCACTACTCAAAGCGCTCAGCAATTGCAGGTTAAGGGCCTTGCTCAAGGGCCCAACAGAGCTGAGTCCCTTTTGGCATTTACGGGATTCAAACCGGCAACCTTCTGATTGCCAGTGCAGATCACTAGCCTCAGAGCCACCACTCTGCCTTAGAGTGCTGAAATTATACTACTTCAAAACAAAAAAAAAGAAATTAAATGAAGATATAGACTTCTTCAATATCCCAACAAAATGCACAGCTTTGATATGACGGTGGAAACTACAGAACCTGAAGAAAACATTCAGTCCAGTATGTGCACATAACCAGGATGTTTAGTCTTCTCAGAGACCAAGCTAAGATTTGAAGCATGGCCCTTAGAGCTGTACGGCAACAGTAAAAGACATTTTACCAAAATGCTGTGCCTAAGTCACTTACTTACATTGCATGCATTTTTGGACTGTTGTAAATCTGGATGGTTCTGTTAAAATTTGTAATAACTGTCAAGGTATCAATGGACAGAATATCTGACCAACAAAAATTAATAGTGTTTCTAAGTAAGTGTTGATATTATCAGTTGCAAATGAAGAAGAACTAATCCAGTGATTTCTATTCACTCTGTTCTGTAGTTGAATGTATAGGTTTGGTTCATTTGGATAAATTAAGATGTATAAACAGTAGTTGGCACTTACATAAAGAGTGATGTACAAATAGATGGATTAAGTCTGTTTGTATAAATTGTCAAACACAACACAGTACACCTTAAGCTAAAAAGCAGCAAGCACTTGACAAAACAGATTAACAGGTCATTGATTATTAATTAATTTATTTTCATTTTATATCTGATGTATTAATAATGTATTCTTCTTTTATATTAGGCTAAATGCATTACAGCATTCATCACAATTGTTAAAATGATTTTTTTACAGATGGGAAGACGCAGGCCAAGTGACTTCTTCAAAGTCACAGAGTGAGTCAGAGTCAGAGGTGGGATTGAATAAGCTTTGTTATTCAACCGCTGCACCTTACTGCCTGCATAATTTATCGTTTGTGTGATACGGAACTCAAACTTACAAGTTATGCAGGAGTAGAGTTAAAAAAAGTTTTTTGCATTTATTTTTAACCGTAGATTAACTTTCAGATTTGGGTACGACTGCTGATCCTAATGTGATGTGGGAGACCTTCCGTGGCAAGACCCTGAAGGTTGTTGAGGGTTGTGTTGGTGTTACCAGTGTTCCCAGAAGGAGGTGTTTCATCTCGCAGGGGACCCTGGATATCATTGAGAGGAGTCGCAGCGCACAGCTCAATGGCAACTCTGGTCTGTACCGGGAACTGAGAAGGACAGCTGCGAGGGCTCTGAAGGTAGATAAAGAGGCGTTTGTTAGAGGAATCTGTGAGCAAGTGACACGCCATTTGTGGTCTAGTGACCCACGTTCTGCTTACAGGGGATTCGAAGCATTGCACACATCTGAATCTGTTCCTCGGAGAGTAACAGTCAGGGCGGCTGATAGTACGGTCCTTACGGATGACACTGCAGTTGCAGTGGGCTGGCTACTTTGAGCAGTTGTTCAAAGCTGATCCTCCGGCTAGGACGTTGGATATCTCTGGGTCCACAGTTCTTGAGGCTGATCCTCCAATTAGCTGTGAACCACCCAATCTCACTGAGATTGCACAGGTGGTGAACCAGCTGAGGTGGGGAAAGGCTGCAGGGATCTGTGGTATCCAGGGTGAACTTCTTCAGGCTGGTGGTAAGGCTGTCCTCCTGGCATTGCAAGCAATCTTTGCTTCCATTTGGGAGACTGGCATCATCCCAACTGACTGGAAAACAGGACTTGTCGTCCCTATCTGGAATGGAACGGGGTGATCGTCTGGATTGCAGCAACTACAGGGGGATAACACTGCTCTCAGTGCCGGGTAAGGTCCTTGCTAGGGTCGTCCTCAATAGGATCCGTGATCACTTGCTCACCTACCAGCGACCGGAACAGTCTGGTTTTACGCCTAAGAAGTCTACCATCGACCGCATCCTGGCACTGTAGGTTCTCATGGAGTGCAAAGACGAATATCGGCAGAGTTTCTTTGCAGACTTTGTTGATTTTCGTAAAGCGTTTGATTCAGATGATTGAGCTGCACTGTGGGACATCCTGAGGGTTCACTGGATCCCCTCGAGGTTGCTGGATATCATGGCCAGCCTGTACACTGGTACTGTGAGTGCTGTGCAGAGTGGAGGCAGGACCTCTGCGTTTTTCCCAGTTGATTCTGGGGTTCGTCAGGGGTGTGTTCTGCTCCTACTCTGTTCAATGCTTGTATGGAGTGGGTGTTAGGCAAGGTCGTGGGGTCCAGCGGCTGTTGGGCATCTGTTGGTGAAGAAAGATTCAGGGATCTTGATTTTGCTGACGATGCTGTGATCTTCGTGGAGTCAATGAAGGCTCTGATTGGGGCACTCGAGAGACTGAGCAAGGAGTCTGAGTGTCTGGGCCTGCGAGTGTCCTGGATAAAAACCAAGGTCCAGGCCTTTGATGACCTCTTGGGCACAGCCATCAGCAGTGTGTCTGTCTGCGGAGAGAGTAACTACCTTGTTGAGAGGTTTACTGACCTTGGCAGTGAGATTTATGTCTCTGGTGACTCTTCCTATGAAGTCAGTAGACGGATTGGGAGAGCAAGGGGGGTAATGAGATCGCTAGAAAGGGATGTTTGGCGATCCTGATATCTATGCAAAAGGACGAAGGTCCAAGTCTTTAGAGTCCTGGTGCTTCCTGTCTTGCTATATGGGTGCGAGACATGGACGCTATCCAGTGACCTGAGACGAAGACTGGACTCCTTTGGTACTATGTCTCTCCAGAAAATCCTTGGGTACCGTTTGTTTGACTTTGTGTCGAATGAGCAGTTGCTCATGGAGTCCCAAATGAGGCACATTACCTGCATTGTGAGGGAGCGTCAATTACGGCACTACGGCCATGTGGCGCGTTTCCCCGAGGGTGATCCGGCTCGTAAGATCCTCATTGTTGGGGACCCAAGTGGCTGGAGCAGGCCAAGGGGTCGTCCACATAACACCTGGCTGTGACAGATAGAGAGTCATTTCCGAAGGGTGAGACTGGACCACGTGTCTGCCTGGGGGGTTCCAAACTGGGATCCCGAGTTGTTTCATCATGTAGTGCATGCTCCCCAACTTGACTTGACTTGACTTGTAGTAGTAGTATATTTTATTTAACTTGTGCCATACTGATGCTCAGTTACATAGTATGCAATATATTGTTTTATTAATGTAAAATATTTTGTGAAATGAAATGTACTGTATTTGGTAAATCTAAAATTTTCTAGTGTCTCATTAATTTTAATTTTAATATCCATCCATCCATTATCCAACCCACTATATCCTAACAAAGGGTCACAGGGGTCTGCTGGAGCCATTCCCAGCCAACAAAGGGTCACAGGGCACAAGGCAGGAACAAATTCCTGGGCAGGGTGCCAGCCCACTGCAGGTCACACACAAACCAAGCACACACTAGGGACAATTTAGGATTGCCAATATGCACCTAACCTGCATGTCTTTGGACTGTGTGAAGAAACCAGAGTACCCGGAGGAAATTCACAGAGACACGGGGAGAACATGCAAACTCCGCGCAGGGAGGACCCAGGAAGCGAACCTGGGTCTCCATACTGCACGGCAGCAGTGCTACCACTGCGCCACTGTGCCGCCCTAATTATAATATACAGGGAAAAAAAAGTTATATGAGCTAATGACTTGTTTTGAACTTTTTTTGTTTATTCAGTTTTTTGAACAATGTATATTTTTGCTGTTGGAAATCTAATATGAATAAATACTAGTGTCAAAAATTTAATAAGTTTACATATATTTGAAAAAGTGGACATTTTTAAGATTCTTACTTAAACTGTAGACACTTGTATTAAAATATTTTCTGTAGTAGACATTTACGTGTGCTGTTTTACATATGTTGCATTACTAACATTAATTAATTTTAAAGAAATACTCTACTGAAAAATATTTTTTTATATGTTACTTACCCCATGTGGTTTCCAGCAAGGGTCGAGATGAATTTTTAATCACATTTTCATGTAGAATAGTAAGCAAAGTTTCTGATATAATAAGGGTTCATGGTGACAAATGCAAATATAATATCAAAAGCCTTGTTACTTGTGTTACATAATGAGCCAATGAGTCATCCAGTCAAGCCCCAAACACACGTGTTTTATGTTGTAACACCCTCGTGAATTAACATGGAACACACTCAGATGCATTCAAGCATTTGGACTGAAGACCCGTCTCCCCGTCTCATTCATTGGTCATGAGTCCAGCCTATTAACAGCTTATTCATTGGGTAACATTGCACTTCACGTGATGTCAATAAAAACGTGCACTAAGAATCATGCAAAGCTAAAGGTATAAACGTAAAGAAAGGCAAGTAAAAACAATATCAGAAGAGAATACTGTATGCCTCAAACTTGTGCATATCTGAGATGCTTCAACAAGCAGAACAATAACAACAACAACAACAACATTTATTTGTATAGCACATTTTCATACAAAAAGTAGCTCAAAGTGCTTTACATAATGAAGAGAAGAAAAATAAAAGACAAAATAAGAAATTAAAATAAGACAACATTAATTAACATAGAAAGGAGTAAGGTCCGACGGCCAGGGTGGACAGAAAAAACAAAAAAAAACTCCAGAAGGCTGGAGAAAAAAATAAAATCTGTAGGGGTTCCAGGCCACGAGACCACCCAGTCCCCTCTGGGCATTCTACCTAACATAAATGAAATAGTCCTCTTTGTAGTTCGGGCTTTTCACGGAGTCACTTGATGCTGATGGTCATACAGACTTCTGGCTTTTAATCCATCCATCATTGTTGGAACATCATGGTGCTTTGGGTAGATGGTGGTGGCGCACGCCACCACCAACAGGACACCGGAAAAGGAAACAGAAGAGAGAGTAGGGGTTAGTACAGATTTTGAATGAATAGTTATTATAATGAATTGGATATACAGAGTATCAGGATTAAATTACAGTGAAGTTATGAGAAGGCCATGTTAAAATAATGTGTTTTCAGTAGTTTTTTAAAGTGCTCCACTGTATTAGCCTGGCGAATTCCCACTGGCAGGCTATTCCAGATTTTAGGTGCATAACAGCAGAAGGCCGCCTCACCACTTCAGGTTAGTTCAGAAGGTTAGTTCAGCTGTGCAGTTTCATGGACTGTCGCTAAATAATCCCGATGTACTCCACTTGTGACTCACTGCTATGAAATAAAAATGTGATGACGGAAGGGAGGTCTGTAATCCAAATGTTTCTTTGTTTTTAAGCACATTTCATTTTCATTCACAAGAGCTTTTTCTGTATTTATTTAACAATATTTTGTAAAAATGCATGTGTTTGAGACATAACGACTGAATGACTTGACATGTGGTTTATGCCTCAAGAATAATGTGACATTTCCTCATGGACATTTTTATACTGTTTGTTGCTGTCCATGTCGGTCTTCATAGACCTCTGTGCTATCAGAAACTTTTGTAGCTGCATTTTTTGGCTACTGAAAAGCACCTGGCACCAAGTCTGATGTGTGAATAAAGATTCTGCAGTCAAAATCTCTTAGAGAAATTTAAAGCAAAAGAACCAAAAATGAAAGTTGATCACAAACAGACAAAATTAAAACAACATTTGCTTATGATGTCTCTGTTTAAAATTAAGATCTTACATTTCCTTAAGTTTTTATACATTCACTTTCAAGCTTACATTCACATTTAAGTTCACATTCATGGTGATACATAAATAATAATAATAATTCATTACATTTATATAGCGCTTTTCTCAGTACTCAAAGCGCTATCCACACAGGGAGGAACCGGGAAGCAAACCCACAACCTTCCACAGTCTCCTTACTGCAAAGCAGCAACGCTACCACTGCGCCACCTGTGAGGACATTTCTGCACATTCTCATTGCAGACTCATTCTGAATCATCCATCTGTAATGATACATCAGAAATGCAGCAGGATATTAAGAATGTTCCATTAACATGCCAAGTTATGGGGATAAAATAGAATCTTTTTTTATCTAATTAGCTAAGTAAACTTTCATTTCATTATGTCTAAGCAAACACTTACAGTATGTGAATTTAAACATTAATATTAACTTAATAGAATTGGTTCTTACTTGAAGTAAGTAACAGAAAGAACTATCATTTTTGGTTGCAATATTCTTTAAAATAACTTCATAGTAAAATTAATGAGTGGAAATAGTAATATTCTGTAAATATGGTCATAATGGTTTCTTTTTTGTGCCATAGGATTATGCATATATACTTATTTTCATTCTGTCCCTGAGGCTGTCTATGAGTGTTGATTACAATATCTTTTCAAAAATGTTTCTAATTTTATCCATATGTACTGTATATTTGTTTATGTAACCCAGCCGCAGGGGATGCACAAATCAGTGTGTTTCTTCATGCTGGTCCCAAGCCCGGGTAAATGGGGAGGGTTACATCAGGAAGGGCATCCGGTGTAAAATTTTGCCAAATCAATATGTAGACAACAATACAAATTTCCATACCGGATTGGTCGAGCCCCGGGTTAACAACGACCGCAACCAGTACTGTTAGCCAGCAGGGTGCTGGTGGAAATTGGGCTACTGTTGGCCGAAGAAGAAGGAGAAGAAGAGGGGGGAGACGTATCCGTAGGCAGGAGGAGAGGAGGAAAGTAAAGAGAGTGGAACTGAGGGTAGGAACTTTGAATGTTGGCAGTATGACTGGTAAGGGGAGAGAGTTAGCAGATATGATGGAGAGAAGGAAGGTTGGTATATTGTGTGTGCAAGAGACTAAATGGAAAGGGAGTAAGGCCAGGTGGATTGGAGGTGGATTCAAGTTGTTCTATCATAGTGTGGATGGGAGGAGAAATGGAGTAGGAGTTATTCTGAAGGAACAGTATGTCAAGAGTGTTTTGGAGGTGAAAAGAGTGTCAGGCAGAGTAATGATTATGAAGCTGGAAATTGGAGGTGTGATGATGAATTTTGTTAGTGCATGTGCACCGCAAGTTGGGTGTGCAATGGGTGAGAAAGAAGATTTTTGGAGTGAGTTGGATGAAGTGATGAACAGTGTACCCAAGGGACAGAAAGTGGTGATTGGAGCAGATTTCAATGGGCATGCTGGCGAAGGGAACAGTGGAGACGAGGAGGTGATGGGTAGGTATGGTGTCAAGGAGAGGAATGAAGAAGGTCAGAGGATAGTAGATTTTGCCATAAGGATGGACATGGCTGTGGTGAATACGTATTTTAAGAAGAGGGAGGAACATAGGGATATGTACAAAAGTGGAGGAAGATGCACACAGGTAGATTACATCCTATGCAGTAGAGTTGATCTGAAGGAGATTGAAGTCTGCAAAGTGGTGGCAGAGGAAAGTGTAGTTAAGCAGCATAGGATGGTGGTCTGTAGGATGACGTTGGAGATCAAAAAGAGGGAGAGAGTGAGGGCAGAGCCAAGGATCAAATGGTGGAATTTGAAAAAGGAAGACTGCAAGGTTGAGCTTAGGGAGGAGGTGAGACAGTCACTGGGTGGCACTGAAGAGTTACTAGACAGCTGGGAAACTACAGCAGATGTAGTAAGGGTGACAGCAAGAAGGGTGCTTGGTGTGACATCTGGAAAGAGAAAGGAGGAAAAGGAAACCTGGTGGTGGAATGAGGAAATACAGGAGAGTATACAGAAGAAGAAGATGGCAAAGAAGAAGTGGGATAGTCAGAGAGATGCAGAAAGTAAACAAGAGTACAAGGAGATAAGGCGCAAGGTGAAGAGAGAGGTGGAGAAGGCTAAAGAAAAGGCGTATGATGAGTCGTATGAGAGGTTGGACGCTAAGGAGGGAGAAAATGACCTGTACCGATTGGCTAGACAGAGGGACCGAGCTTGGAAAGATGTGCAGCAGGTTAGGGCGATAAAGGATAAAGATGGAAACGTACTCACAAGCGAGGAGAGTGTGTTGGGCAGATGGAAATAGTACTTTGAGAGGCTGATGAAAGAAGAGAACGAGAGAGAGAAGAGGTTGGATGATGTGAAGATAGTGAATCAGGAAATGCAACGGATTAGCAAGGAGGAAGTAAGGACAGCTATGAAGAGGATGAAAAATGGAAAGGTCGTTGCTCCAGATGACATACCTGTGGAAGCATGGCGGTGTTTAGGAGAGATGGCAGTGGAGTTTTTACCAGATTGTTTAATGGAAACTTGGAAAGTGAGAGGATGCCTGAGGAGTGGAGAAGAAGTGTACTGGTGCCGATATTTAAGAATAAGGGGGATGTGCAGGACTGCAGTAACTACAGAGGGATAAAATTGATGAACCACACCATGAAGTTATGGGAAAGAGTAGTGGAAGCTAGGTTAAGAAGTGAGGTGATGATTAGTGAGTAGCAGTATGGTTTCATGCCAAGAAAGAGCACAACAGATCAATGTTTGCTCTGAGGATGTTGATGGAGAAGTATAGAGAAGGCCAGAAGGAGTTGCATTGCGTCTTTGTGGATCTGGAGAAAGCACATGACAGGGTGCCTCAAGAGGAGCTGTGGTATTATATGAGGAAGTCGGGAGTGGCAGAGAAGTACGTAAGAGTTGTACAGGATATGTACGAGAAAAGTGTGACAGTGGTGAGGACTGGGTAGGAGCGACGGATGCATTCAAGGTTGAGGTGGGATTACATCAGGGATCGTCTCTGAGCCCTTTCTTATTTTCAATGGTGATGGACAGATTGACAGACGAGATTAGACAGGAGACCCCGTGGACTATGATGTTTTCTGATGACATTGTGATCTGTAGTGATAGTTGGGACCAGGTTGAGGAGACCCATGAAAGGTGGAGATATGCTCTAGAGAGGAGAGGAATGAAGGTCGGTAGGAACAAGACAGAATACATGTGTGTAAATGAGAGGGAGGTCAGTGGAATGTTGAGGATACAGGGAGTAGAGTTGGCGAAGGTGGATGAGTTTAAATACTTGGGATCAACAGTACAGAGTAATGGGGATTGTGGAAGAGAGGTGAAAAAGAGAGTGCAGGCAGGGTTGAATGGGTGGAGATGAGTGTCAGGAGTGATTTGTTACAGACAGGTATCAGCAAGAGTGAAAGGGAAGGTCTACAGGACGGTAGTGAGACAGGCTATGTTATATGGGTTGGAGACGGTGGCACTGACCAGAAAGCAGAACACAGAGCTGGAGGTGGCAGAGTTAAAGATGTTAAGACTTGCATTGGGTGTGATCAGGATGGACAGGATTAGAAATGAGGACATTAGAGGGTCAGCTTAATTTGGACAGTTGAGAGACAAAGTCAGAGAGGCAAGATTGCGTTGGTTTGGACATGTGCAGAGGAGAGAGGCTGATAATATTGGGAGAAGGATGCTAAGGATAGAGCTGCCAGGCAAGAGAAAAAGAGGAAGGCCTAAGAGAAGGTTTATGGATGTGGTGAGAGAGGACATGCAGGTGATGGGTGTAACAGAGCAAGATGCAGAGGACAGAAAGATATGGAAGAAGATGACCCACTGAGGCAACCCCTAACGGGAGCAGCCGAAATAAGAAGAAGAAGTATATTTGTTTATGTCTTGTATTGTAAGTAAAAGACAATGTAACAAATTTGTTGTTATACTATAAGGCCTCTTCACCTTATGATATTTGTAATGCTAAGTCTCGGTCTATACCATCTTCATATAGTAGTGTGTGCTTTTTACATTTTAGTTATTTCTATATTCTGTGTATAAATGTTTTTAAGTAACCGTATTTCAGTTATGGTGTCATTCTGATGCAGGTGTCTAGCATTTACAACTACTGACACACAACTCCAAAACTCTGGACTTCAGTCCCAGGATGGTTGCTAACCATGAAGGGTTTACACTTTTCTCTCATGTTTGTTTGGGTTTTGTTCTTTTTCTTTTTTTTAATAAATTTCAGTAATATTAATGCAAACCTACCACTATATGGTAATGTGGAGTTTGACATATATTGAATTAAGATAGATAGATAGATAGATAGATAGATAGATAGATAGATAGACGAGTATAAACTATTTACATAACATAGTGCAATAAGAATATCATTGACATGCCAACCAAAACACCATCCATCCATTTTTCAACCCATTGAATCCGAACATAGGGTCACGGGGGTCTGCTGGAGCCAGTCCCAGTCAACACAGGGCACAAGGCAGGAACCAATCTCGGGCAGGGTGCCAACCCACCACAGGACACACACAAACACACTGGGGACAATTTAGAATTGCCAATCCACCTAACCTGCATGTCTTTGGACTGTGGGAGGAAACCGAAGCACCCGGAGGAAACCCACGCAGACACGGGGAGAACATGCAAACTCCACGCAGGGAGGACCCGGGAAGTGAACCCAGGTCACCAAGTCTCCCAACTGCGAGGTAGCAGCGCTACCCACTGCGCCACGGTGCCGCCCAACCAAAACACCATTAACAATAAATTTCAAAAAATACAGAAAGTTTAAAAATATTTCAAAACCAAAAATTCTTTAAAAATGACTAGAAGATCATAACATTAGTTCTCATTCATACATTATATTCATCATTAATGTGGTTTAGGGCATTTAAAGGAAAATGCTTCATTTTGTTCAATTTTAACACATTTTCAAACTGCTTGCTCTGCCATATTTTCTGGGCATTTAATACTCTAAAATATTTCTTGATGTTGAAAAATAATTTAAGCTTATGTAAGACCAACTGATGTATTGAAAGTATTGAATTTAAACTTGCACAGCATAGTAAAGCAAGTAGGGTGTCATTATTACATTTCATTAATCAAACATAGGGAAGGCTGTGCAAACCAAACAATAAAGCCAACCAGAGTTTCCTAAGAAGTATTTTGCTGCCCTATTGGATGTAAGCACCATTGTTTGTAGTGGAGGCCTGCACTGTGGTTGCACAGAGACATATCAGGTCTTTAAGAAATTTTGAGGATCAAAGGTAAAAATGTCACAAGAAGAACCATTGAGTGTTTTGGATGGATGAATAGTAACTTTCTCAAATTAAATAAAGAAAAAACCGAAGTCTTAGTGATTGGCAATAATGGATACAATGAGGCTATTAGAAATAAACTGGATGCATTAGGATTAAAAGTCAAATCGGAGGTAAAAAGCTTAGGGGTAACCGTTGATTGTAATCTGAATTTTAAATCGCATATTAATAAAATCACTAGGACAGCATTTTTTCACCTAAGGAACATAGCAAAAGTTAGACCTCTTATATCATCGAAAGATGCAGAGAAATTAGTTCATGCGTTTGTCTTTAGTCGGCTAGATTACTGTAATGCACTCCTCTCAGGACTACCCAAAAAAGACATCAATCGTTTGCAGTTAGTGCAGAATGCAGCTGCTAGAATCCTTACCAGGAAAAGAAAATCCGAACACATTTCTCCAGTTTTGATGTCACTACACTGGTTGCCTGTGTCATTCAGAATTGACTTTAAAATTCTGCTTATGGTTTATAAAGCTTTAAATAATCTCGCCCCGTCTTATATATCGGAATGTCTGACACCTTATATTCCAAATCGCAACCTCAGATCCTCAACTGAGTGTCTCCTTAGAATTCCAAGAGCAAAACTTAAAAGAAGTGGTGAGGCGGCCTTCTGCTGTTATGCACCTAAAATCTGGAATAGCCTGCCAGTAGGAATTCGCCAGGCTAATACAGTGGAGCACTTTAAAAAACTACTGAAAACACATTACTTTAACATGGCCTTCTCATAACTTCACTGTAATTTAATCCTGACACTCTGTATATCCAATTCATTATAATAACTATTCATTCAAAATTTGTACTAACCCCTACTCTCTCTTCTGTTTCCTTTTCCGGTGTCCTATTGGTGGTGGCTTGTGCCACCACCATCTACCCAAAGCACCATGATGTTCCAACAATGATGGATGGATTAAAAGCCAGAAGTCTGTATAACCATCAGCATAAAGTGACTCTGTGAGAACCCTAACTACAAAGAGGACTATTTCATTTATGTTAGGTAGAATGCCCAAAGGGGACTGGGCGGTCTCGTGGCCTGGAACCCCTACAGATTTTATTTTTTTCTCCAGCCTTCTGGAGTTTTTTTTTGTTTTTTCTGTCCACCCTGGCCATCGGACCTTACTCCTTTTTATGTTAACTAAGGTTGTCTTATTTTAATTTCTTATTTGTCTTTTATTCTTCTTTTCTTCATTATGTAAAGCACTTTGAGCTACTTTTTGTATGAAAATGTGCTATATAAATAAATGTTGTTGTTGTTGTTGTTGTTGTTTTGGGCTTGGCCGTGAAGTAATCTCTAGACAGTAGTGTATAGGATAGATTAATGGTAACTGAAAATAGCCCTCTTTCCCTGCTATGTGCTGATGAGCTCACCTGAGGATATAGTCAGATGGAGAAAGAAGCACTTTGAGGACCTCCTGAATCCCACTGACATACCATCTTTAGTGGAGGCAAAGTCAGGGGATTCGGAGGGACACTCACCCATGAAGGACCCTGAGGTAGTTGAAACCAACTCATCAGTGGGACGTCTCCAGGGGTTGTATGATATTTGTCAGGGGTTCTAAAGGCTCTGAATTTTTTAGGCTGTCTTGTCTGACACACCACTTTAACATTGAGTTGAGGTTAGGGACAATGCCTTCGGATTGACAAAATTCAATAAACCAGTAAATCCGACTTGTTTCTGGGATTTTGTCAGTGCTGCCCTTTATCACTGATCATGTTTATCATATTTTTGGACAGAATTTCTAGGTGCAGCCGAGTGGTGAGTCCAGTTCTATGACCTCAGGATTGCATTTCTTCTTCATGCAGATGATGTTGTCCTGTTGACTTTATCAGGTGGTGACCTCAGGTGCCGTTTGAGGCTGAATGTGAAGTGGTCAGGATGAACATCAGCACCTACAAAACAGAGTTTATGGTTCTCAGCCAGAAATGGGTGGAGTGCCTTCTCCAGATTGGGGAGGAGTTGCTACCACAAGAAGAGGAGTTTAAGTATCTTGGGGTCTTGTTCACAAGTGAGGGAAGAAATGAGTGAAAGATTGACAGGTGAATCAGAACGGTGTAAGAAGTTATGTAGATGTTAAACTGGTAAATTGAAGAGAGAGCCAAGCTAAAAGACTAAGTTATCGATTTACTGGTCGATCTACATTCCGTACCCTCGCATATGGCCACACAGCTTAGGTAGCAAAAGAACAAGATTGAATATAGAAGTTGCAGTAGTGGGTAGTAGTTATAGTAGTGGGTAGACCATTCCACACCTTTGAGGCCCTGTAACTAGAAGCTTAATATCCCACTGCTATTTTGTTAATTCTTGGAATCATAAGCAGGTTGGCATCTTGAGATCTTAATGTGTGTTCTGATTTGTAAGCAATGAAAAGGTTTGATAAGTAAGAAAGGCCTTGGCCATTTAAGGCTTTTATATGATAAAATGAGGATTTTCAAAAAACAAAGAAACTAATCAACATAAATGAAAAATAATATCTGTCCGTCAGTTAACTGTAGAATCACAACCAGATTGTAGAAAAGGAGTCAGACAAGCCAAACACAGTCAGAGTCCTGTAGACCTAGGCCAACAAGCCACTTCTCCCCTATTCTCCATTCTACAGCTGAGTAGGTGTTGGACCAGTCAATCTAATAAAAGGACCCTTTTACTCGCCCAATGATTCCAGTGCTCCTTTATTTGAGATGACTGTTTCATAGGTAGGTCAACAACCTAGCAGTAGAGCAGTGACACCCAGTTACTTAGCAATAATAACTTAGCAATAATAACTGTCAACAGTGATGCAGTATGTACAGCTAATCAGCAGCTCTAGTCAGGGTGTGCTAAACTGAATTAGTGAGTCTTCAGATGGGATTTAAAAACTGAGACTGAAGGAACATCTCTTATTGGAGCAGGCAGACCATTCCACAGCTTTGGTGCCCTGTAACTAAAAGCTCAACCTCCTACTGTTATTTTGTTAATCCTTGGAATCATAAGCAGGCTGGTATCCTGAGATCTTATTGGGCCCTCAGGTTTGTAAGTAATGATAAGTTCAGATAGGTAAGCAGGGTTAAGGCTTTATATGTTGAAAGGAGGATTTTAAAATCTGCCCTGAACCTATCTGGGAGCCAGTGTAATGACTTAAGAACTGGAGTCATGTGTTTGTATTTTCTTGTTCAAGTAATAATTCTTTCAGCAGCACTTTGAATTAAGTGAAAGCTGTATAAAGAACAATTTGATCAGCCAATGAACACTGCACTGCAGTGGTCAATCCTACTATACATAAATGCTTGAATGAATTTCTCAGTATTCTGCATGTTTAGAAAACACCTTAATTTTCCGACATTTTTAAGATGGACAAAAAAATGTTTTGGGTAGTTTTGTAATGTTAGCTAAAATGACATGCTAGTGTCAAATGTAATGCCTGTGTGGTGCCCGGCGGGGGTTCATGCCCAGCCGGGATGCCCAGGAGGAGCAGAGGAGGGCTTGTGCCTCCTCCAGGACACGAGGGGGTGTCCTCCCTGGTTGCTTTGGGGACTACGGGTCCTCACAGGTGGCGCAGTGGTAGTGCTGCTGCTTTGCAGTAAGGAGACTGTGGAAGATTGTGGGTTTGCTTCCCGGTTCCTCCCTGTGTGGATAGCACTTTGAGTACTGAGAAAAGCGCTATATAAATGTAATGAATTATTATTATTATTATTATTATTATTATTACGGGTACAGAGCTTGGAAGCTCAACCCTGTAGGGGCCCGTGGTCACCGCCAGGGGGCGCCCCGATGCCTTGGGAGCCCTGGACCTCAGTACTTCCGTCACACCCGGAAGTGCTGGGGGGAAGAGGATTGTGGACACCCGGAGGACTTCCGGATGTACCGCCAGAGCTTCCCCCACACAGGGGTGTGGCTACGGAAGCCCTCAGGATGCACCTGGAGTCCTTCCAGGGTGAATAAAAGGGGCCACCTCCCTCCAGTCAAGGGCAAGAGTCGGGAGGAAGAAGACGAAGCTTGGTGGAGAGGAGTGGAGGCGGACCAGAGACAGAGAAGGCATTGTGCGTGTGGCCAAGGACTTGAGGGGTGATTGGTGCTGCGGCACTGGGTTGATGCACTTGAACTGTAAATATAATGCATAATAAACGTGTGTGTGGTGAAACCAACATGTCTACCTGTCTGTGTCCGGGCCCACAGCCTGATTAAACAAAACTAATGATGATTCCAACTGAGTTAAATAATGACAAAACATTGTTACAATCAGCATCTTACCCTCCAATAATTAACATTGTGTTTTTATTTGTGTTCAAAAACAAGTAGTTCTCATCCATTCAGTGTTTTAACTCACTAACACAACTAATTAAGGACATAAGGAAACGTCATCTGGTCGAAAAGAAAGATATAACTGAGTGTTATCTGTGTACAAATGAAAATTAACATTATGTTTCCTAATGAAAGCTCCCAGTGGAAGCAAGGAAAGTGAAAACAGCAAAGGTCCCAATACTGCGCCCTGCGGGACACCATATCTCATTGCTGTGTATAATGATGGAGTACTGTCAGCACATTGTTGCACATACTAGAATGGATTTGATAAATAAAAATTGAGCACATTAAGATCCTCTATTTATTACAGGCAATTATTTGAAAAGATTACTGTGTTTTTGCTGTTTACAGGGTTCTCTTTATAGCATATTCAGCATTTTGTATTTTTGTGAACATCTTATATTTTGTACTCATAACTTTAGCAAATGACATCTGTTCCCTCACTTTAAACTGCTTGCAGATTGTTTCTGCAACTCAAAACTAATTCAGATTACATATCTCCTAATCAAATAGTTTTAGTCCCTTCACCACACATCTTATTTTAAAGCACCAGATATTTTAATTCTGGTAATTTGTTCGCCTTTGGTATTTTAAATAAAAAACTTGACCCCAGAGCTGGGGGCTGCTCTTACTGCTAAATGTTTCTGCATTGATTTGTGCAGATTGCATTCCTCTGCTTCATCCTCTGTTGCTTAATTTCAAAACTGCCTGCACTGGGCTTTGCATGGCGGACCAAGAAGCCTAAGCATTTAAGACTTAGCCAATTGCCTTACAGATGTATAATTAAGCAAGCCCTTTATATTGCTTCAAGCTAAATGGATTCTTTGGAAATAAACAGCTCTCCAAATCTTTATGGCTCTGCTACTAGTCAGCACAAAATCTTTGCAACAGACCTGAGGGCTATGACAGCACGGATGTATAATCCATGAGTATTATCGTATGAATTTTTCTTCCCAATGGAAATTATTTTAGATTTAGAAAGTGTGTTTGTCTGCATTAATGTATTAAATAAATGCAAAATGTTAGAACAATCTACTCCCACACAAAAAAGACAGATTAACTCATTTTTTTAAGTTAAAGCACATTAAAATATAATTAAAAAGAAAGATGATTTAGTACATTCATTATTCTCTGAAAGAAAATAGACTTTAGTTCATCAATTTATATCTGTACATGTTCTGTTACTTACTTTGCATTAATCTTTACAAACAACAACTTATTACACTTCAAGTACTTATTTCAACTCTATGTCAAATATGACTAAATCTTCATCATTCATTGACTAACGCACAATAAATATTAATTATTCATGCAGTAGATCACAAACTGGCATTGCTGACAAGTCAATTGAAATGTGTCATAAGTAAATCATTGGAAAAAATATTCTAAAATTATCTATTTTTATTTCTAGATTGGAAAGGATTATTTTGACTGTTACACTCATTTTAACTTAATTTTTTACTTGCCCTTCCTGCAAGGATCACAACAGATACATACCAAGTTGGACAAACCAGACCATCAAATCCTTAAAAACATTTTCTGACTCCTCTTTGGATAATCACAGGTCAGTGTCTAAATCCAGGCCTGGTGGGACACACAGGTTATTCATTTCTCATCTCTCTCCCGGGCAAAAGGATGAGAGATGTAGTGTTGACCTAAGAGCCTTTAGGGTTCATCCTGTATTTCGGAATGCCACTCACCTTACACTCCAGATCGTAACCTTAGATCATCAAATGAGTGTCTGCTTATAATTGCAAGAACTAAACTTGAAAGAAGTGGTGAGGCAGCCTTCTCATGTTATGCACCTAAAATCTGGAATAGGTTACAAATAGAAATTTGCCAGGCTAATTTAGTGGAGCACTTTAAAAAAACTGCTAAAAACTCATTATTTTAATAGGGCTTTCTTATAGCTTAATTTTAGTGTAACCCTGATATTCTGTACAGTGATCCCTCGCTACATCGCGCTTCGCCTTTCGCGGCTTCACTCTATCACGGATTTTATATGTAAGCATATTTAAATATATATCGCAGACTTTTTGCTGGTTCGCGGATTTCTGCAGACAATGGGTCTTTTAATTTCTGGTACATGCTTCCTCAGTTGGTTTGCCCAGTTGATTTCATACAAGGGACGCTATTGGGAGATGGCTGAGAAGCTACCCAGCTTACTTTTCTCTCTCTCTCTCTCTCTTGCGCTGACTTTTTCTGATCCTGACGTAGGGGGATTGAGCAGGGGGGCTGTTCGCACACCTAGACGATACGGACGCTCGTCTAAAAATGCTGAAAGATTATCTTCACGTTGGCTACCTTCTGTGCAGCTGCTTCGTGAAGTGACATGCTGCACGGTGCTTCGCATACTTAAAAGCACGAAGGGCACGTATTGATTTTTTTTATCTGTCTCTCTCTCTCTCTCTCTCTCTCTGCTCCTGACGGAGGGGGTGTGAGCTGCCGCCTTCAACAGCTTTGTGCCGCGGTGCTTCGCATACTTAAAAGCCAAACAGCCCTATTGATTTGTTTGCTCCTTTGAAGAGAAAGATATGTTTGCATTCTTTTAATTGTGAGACTGAACTGTCATCTCTGTCTTGTCATGGAGCACAGTTTAAACTTTTGAAAAAGAGACAAATGTTTGTTTGCAGTGTTTGAATAACGTTCCTGTCTCTCTACAACCTCCTGTGTTTCTGCGCAAATCTGTGACCCAAGCATGACAATATAAAAATAACCATATTAACATATGGTTTCTACTTCGCGGATTTTCTTATTTCGCGGGTGGCTCTGGAACGCAACCCCCGCGATGGAGGAGGGATTACTATATATGTATTGATTTATCATTTCTATCATGTCTCCACAATCCATACAAACCCCTACTTTCTCTGCTCTTCTTTTTCCGGTTTTCTGTGGCAGTGATCTGCTCCACCACCATTTGATCAAAGCACCGTGCAGTCCTTTCATTGATGGATTGAAGGCCAGAAGTCCACATGACAGTCATCATCTAATTCTTCCACGAGGAGCCTGAAAACCATGAGGACTGATTTAGATTATTTATGTTAGGTAGAATATCCAGTGGGGACTGGGTGGTCTCGTGGCCTCAGAACCCCTATGGATTTTGGTTTTTTTTTTCTCCAGTCCTTTTTGTTTGTTTTGTCTGTCCTCCTGGCCATCTGACCTTACTTTATTCTTTGTTACTTAGAATTTTTAATCTTACTTTTATATTTTTCTTTTTTCTTTCTTCATCTTGTAAAGCACTTTGAGCTACATCATTTGTATGAAAACGTGCTATAGAAATAAATGTTGTTGTTATAGCATTGATGCTTTACCTGTTGTAGGCCACTGTCTCACAGACCTGCATATAACATCCCTCACCCTGCTTAACCCTTCAACAAAACCCCTGAAATACTGCAGACTCATAATGTAAAGCATCTCACTGTGAAGATTTACACTGTGATGAACTGACAGTGGTCAGTCATAAAGCTACAGCTATCTGGCTCAGATGTGAGCTCCTTGTAGGGTGACCTAAATGTGATATTCCATTAGTCAGCAGCGCAAAACACGTGACATCAGTTGATATCTGTCATTTTCTGTGCAGCATCACCATTACACGCCACCCGTGCACAGTGCAAATTCCATCCTACCGACTATGCCAAGTGTTTTTTTTCTCCTGATAAGATTCTAGGGTAGTACAGAAAGTTACACATTTATTCACCATGTATTATGGATCACCAGCAAACCCGCGATTCTCGAAAGAATCGCAAATCCAAGAATGGCAATCACTTTCTGTTCCCTCCGATATTTGGAGGGAAGAAAAATCATGGAGGGTGGGTGCGTCCTGGGAAAGTTTTCATTTAATTAAATACATATATTTGCATTAAAGTGGTTTCTTTTTGGAGCCGTGACTCATCTGGTTCTGGTGTTTCAGAAGCGCGTTGTAGGCCCCTGCATTCATTGTTTTTATTCATGCGGTCTTGTTTTTGTTTTTCTATGGCTGTGTCATTAGTTAGAAGTCGTTTGCTGACGGTGGCGGATTCGCGTGCTGAAGTAACCATGGCGGTGGATCCAGGCTTGGAGATCTACATTACTAAACGAAGGGGACGGCGGTTGTGCTGTGTACGGCTTGCTTGTGGCCTCTGGCATCTGTGGATATATACAACCTGGCATGCACGCTTTACCTCAAGTTTAGTTTACAGGTTGTGTTGTGTTGTTTGGGCGCCACCTACTGACTCTGGGAAGCCACTTGGTTTGACTCGGGGGTGCTGAGGCGCAGTGCAGGTGTGCTTTCAGTGCTTCTTCCTTGCATATATACAAACATCACTAAACGAAGATTGTATATGCGGTGGTGTTTGTGTTCGAGCGGCGGTTGTATTGTGATGTGAAGTTTAGTTTACAGGTTGTGTTGTGTTGTTTGGGCACCACCTACTGACTCTGGGAAGCCGCTGGGTTTGACTCTGGGGCGCTGAGGTGCAGTGTGCATGCGCTTACGGTGCGTCTGGCATCCGTGCATATATACAACCTTCGTTTAGTAATATACTGTAGATTAGCCCAAAGTAATAAATAAAGTAAAATAAGCACCACTACAGCTTAAGCAGCAGTTCTTCCTGCATCTATCTAGCTTGTTCTAGTTATCTGTCTATTTGCCTGAAGTTATAGATGTAAAAGAAAGGGAGAGGTATTTAACTATAGTGACCAGGCTGGTAAGAATAAACATGCAAAGACTTTGGATAGGATTTATAGCATTTGCTTAAGTTCTACATAATAAGGAGTTGTGTATAGAACACTATCATGACCAAATAACTCCTAAGTTGACATATTTCTCCTATTTGAACCTCTGATGCCAGAAAAATGTAACACCCTGGACCAATCCAACACTGAAACAGTTTATCTTCACAGAAATAAAATACAAAGATAAAAGATTTAATGCAAAATGTAAATAATAAAGAAAATAATCTTTATATATAATAAGCTACCGTGGCTGTCCATTTGTCTGTCTAGGATTTTAAATCACCTGTAGCTCGCAAACCATTAGACCTATTGACCTGAAATTTGGCACACATATACTACATGCTATCTGCTTTCAGGGTGATGATTGACCTCCAAGATTATCCCTCTTTTTATTTTTATTTTATTTTATTGTTGAATCAACTCTTGGCAGCGGCCAGCAGGGCGGCCATGCGGTGCATGTGTATGGGCACCGTTCTCATCCCTACCACCTTCGCCGTCACTTCCCCTATCTTTTCATATCTTAAATCATTCATGAGGCAGATTGAAGACTTAAGTGCCAGCATCATTGAAAAATTAAAGAAAATGTACAAAGTATTTGCAACACAAGCACTGACTTAATCAATTTTAACGTGTAAAGATGCTGACTAAAAAAGAGAAGAAGCGGGCTGCTAGGGTGGAGAAAAGAAGAGCTGCTCAGGAAGCAGCAAGCACATCAACCTCTGAGCAAACAAATGCTAAACATACAGAGAATGAGGATGAAAACTAGGAATGCTCAAGTCAAGTGTAACGTGCAGTGCGCCATTACTGTTATTCTTGTAACAGTTCAGACATTGCTCTCTATCTTCAAGATGACCTGTCTGTCTTTTCAGATCTTATTGTGCTTTTATCAAGAAATTCTGCTCCGAAGTGTTCAGAACCTCCTACCGATTGTTTAACTTTTGTCCTATCCAGGACTTTTCCTTCTGAGATGGAGTAATATGTCTTTTGACACAGACTGTTTCTTTTAATGTCTGATAATCATTAACACATATTTCTTTTTATACATAATTATTATGATTAAATAGGTAATTATTTCAAAATGTAACAGCGCAAAAGTTTAACTTTATGAGTAACACTTGATTTGAGAAATAAAAAACGGCTTATTTCAACAGATCAGCTTTTTGAGCAGAACTTCACAGAGGAACTGTTTTTTGTGGTTTTAACTGACATTCTAAACCTCATGATCGGCTAATTAATTTTCACATTTTCCAGCATACAAGCTACACCCTGTCTTGCCAATTTCAATCTTTTATTATCTCTGAGTCTCTCCAATCCATTTTCGGCCCAATTTGGTTCTTAGGCCGAGCTTTTGCTGGTGGGGCAGAGTGGTCTGTTTTCTTGACAACAGATAAGATTTGTAATTCCAAGCGTGTTTTCAGCCTTTAGTATGTCCTCAGTTGGCTGTGCCTGTGAGGCCAACTTTCAATTTAGAGAAGCAATAGTTCTACTCATTGATCCTTTGATGTTGATTCTAAGAGTTAACACTGCAACAATGAGGAGGAACCTCAATTGAGTCACTAGTGCTTGCAATCCAACATTTTGAATGGATGTAGACTGACAATTCAATCAACAGCTTCATCCCAGGACATAGTCCCTGCTACTCCACCATGGTCCAGTACAACCTCCATAAAACAACTTTCATTGTGCTGATTTTGGTCAGTACTACCATTACCTCCATCTTATAAGATCCAAGCATATATGAACTATTCTTTGCTCAACAAATGCTTGTAGAGAATAAGGCATGTACTCTGCACTGCAATACAATATATAAGTGCACCCCATGAAATGCTCAAGAAAATCTGAAGGATTAATAAAACTTAATTACTGATTTGATATCAGACAATTATTGAGCACAGTACTTAATTGTATGGTCATTATTCAATAGCAATAGGAAAGCAATGATGATAATCAAAATAATTAGATAATCTAAAATGATTTGATTGATTTCCTCAGTAGTCAGTATATTTAAAAAAGCTTAAATTAGAATTCATGCTCCTCTCAGCTGCATTAAGAGAACAATATGCTTTAAAATGTTATTCAAAAATATTCTCATGTAAAAATAAATATAACAATTTCAAGCCTCTTTAATTCAGCTAGGGGATGGGGAAGATGGCATCAGTCCATCATAGGGACCACTCACACACACTCATACAGGGCCAATTTAAAATCAGCAGTTAACTAATACAGGTCTGTCACATGTGGGAACAACAACAACAATGACATTTATTTCTATAGCATATTTTCATACAAAGAATGTAGCTCTGAGTGTTTTACAAGATGTCAAAAAAAAAGTTGTAAGAAAAACAAAGAAAATTGAAAATAGATAAGAATCAGAATGAATATATCAGGAAAATCACAGTACCCATCCAGGGCTGGTTTCTGCCTTTTCTCCACTGCTGCTCTGGCATCCTGTGACTTTGTATTTAACTTAGTAATTCTAGTGTTCTTTCTTTACACTGGCATTTTAAAATGCTTTCAGGCAGAGTATGTTTTAGCTACTTGTATTAAATTAGTTGCATTTTTATAGAGAAAAACTACTGAAATAGTCTTGTCATGTTGTCAACTCTGTAGGACAGACAATAACATCCATTAACTTACAGAGCCTGCTTTTATTATTACAAGATTGTAAGGATCCAAAGTCTATTCCGGCAGCACTGAGTGGAACACAGGAGCCAATCTTGGATCGAAAACCAGTCAGTTACACAGACTATGACATGTATTTGTTATTTTAGTAAGGGTGGTGCAGTGGTACAGGGGTAGTGCTGCTGTCCTGCAACAAGAAGACCAGACTACATATCCTGGGTACTCCCTGCAAGCAGTTTGCATGTTCTGCATATGTCTGCATGAGTTTCCTCCATCTTCCTTACACAGGTCAAAGACATGAAGATTGGTGTGTGTGTATGTTCACCCAGTACCAAATGCTGACTGAGATAGGCTTTCCAATGACACCAACTCTGGATAAGCAGGAATGGAAAATGGAAAGCTGGATTTTGAACTCTTTGAGGGCTGAATATTTTTTCCAAAAAACTAATTTTTCCGAAAAGTACACAAAGCAATCGTTCCACACAGAATTCAACATAAAACGTCTGTGGCTGTGAGCTGTGGCCAACAGTTTACAGTCTCCAGCAGCTCAAGACGCTCAAGGGTGGCACGACGGCTGACAGGAATGCGTCTTTACGAGGTCGGTGGCGGCAGCAGCAGTCGCGGTCACAGTGCATCACAATCTGGTGTGAAGGATGGCCGGCTTCATATTCCGGTCCTCACCCCCAGGCCGCCAGGAGGAGCTCTCCCGACAGCATGGACGGGCCCCGAATTCCAGCAGGGCCTCATGGACTATGAAGTTTTTATACACAACCCTGCTGGATACCTTGGGGACCACTGGAAGTCGCTGTAGGGAGGCCCGTGGACTCATACATGCCCTATAACCCGGAAGTGCGTCATAATCCAGAGACAGGAAGAAACGACGTGCTTCCGGGGTGAAGATAAGGACTGTTTACCCTGACCTGGAAGGAATAAGGACTTGTGGACTGTTGGGCAGGAACACCTCCGGGTCAGGGAGTATAAAGGACTCTGGGAAAGCCCAGTACACTGAGCTGAGCTGGGAGGTAGGGTGGCGAAGTGTCTGGGAGAGGAGGATTGGTAATTGTATTTGTATTCGGATTATTGATTAGTGTATGAGTAGTGTGGAGTGGAGGGTGCTTGGTGCACTGTATTATCGAAAAATAAAGAAGTCTTGTACTTTTACCTGCTGTTTGGAGTGGTACCTGAGGGTTCAAGAGGTCAATAAATACCTCTACTGCTACACTGGTTTGTACCTCTTGTCATTGTAAGTAGACGTCATCTCAGACAAACGCTGCCCCTTCAGCACCACAATCAGCTGGGGACCAGTCTGCTGATGTGGTAGCTCACGTTTGTTTTCGATTACTTGCATAAAAATTGGAGTCCGACAAGTCTGAGTCCAATTCAGTGATAATACGCAAAACGTCGTCCACGGAGTATTTTGCTTTATGCATTCACTTCTATCTCTCGCCAGATGTCGATGCCATTTTTGCTGTTATTTGCTACTCGCACAGGGAATCTCACTTAACCCCATGAAGCTAACTTTTCTTCTAGCAAAGAGAGTCCAACTAAAACATAAACAGAGGGTTTTGTCACCATTTACATTGGATTACTAGCATCAACCCCTCCTTTTGAACAAAAGTCAACATCTGCCCTGAAAGAGTTAATAAGCTAGTGGTAATTCAAACAATTTTCCTGGAAGTTTGAAACTAAATTCTAAATAAATGTATCTGGAATAAATGTTACTATACATGGCTGCAATGACCTAGTACAGTTATTGGAAGGAGCAGGGCCTCTCAGATAGACAGAGAGAGTGAAAAAAAAAAAGTGATCGGCTTGTAAGCCTGAGTCATCCTCTTCAGCATCTGAGGAATGCGTCTAGTCTGTCAGTCTTTTATTAGATCACTGTTGCCTTATCTTATCCTAAAAATGTCAGCCCTAAAGCCAGATATGTTTACTTTTGTTCTGATTTGACAACTGTTTCAGCCAGCTGTTCTGTCACATTTAAATAATACAAAAGAAAGCCAGACAGACCACCAGTAAAGACAGTCTCATTCCAGTCTGATCTGTGGACTCTACAGCCTTTGTTAGCCTAAATTTGGAAATGACATGTCACCAAAGTTTGCAGAGAAAAAGTGAACATTAGATAGATAGATAGATAGATAGATAGATAGATAGATAGATAGATAGATAGATAGATAGATAGATAGATAGATAGATAGATAGATAGATAGATAGATAGATAGAAGAGGCACTACAGTATATAATGATAGGTACATTGGTAGAAAAGGTACAACAATATATAATGATAGATAGAGTGAAATGCGCTATATAACAGATAGATAGATTGATAGACAGACAGGTACACTGATTAAAAGGCACTATCTTATATATAAACGTCTACGCGTGGAAGTGTGTGTGTCTGTCTGGCTGGCCCGGAAGTGAGAGGTGGAGTTGGGGTAAGGGCTCCACCTCCGAGTAAACAGAAAACTCGCTTAGCCGCTAATAACACAAGTGAGACCAGCATGTCAGCAAAACGAAACCTCAGAAGAAAGACAAAGTCACTTAGCCGCTAACATCGGCAAAACGGTATCCCTTTTACTTTTCCTCCCGCCGCTAATGCACAAGCGATGCAAGCACTTCGGCAAAATTACCTGACATCTCTACATTTCAGTTTTTTTTCTGACGATTTCAATAGTTTCTAGTACCCTGAGCTTTTTACAGCACGGGCTTACATAGCTGGTAGTATATAATGAAAAACTGTTTCATAAACATATGTCACTTACGTTTAATGAAAGGGATTCAGTTACTTTAATTCTACACAAAGACATTCATTTAGTTAACTTTAAGTATGCTACGTTTTCTGAACACAAAGTGAATGCATCAATTTAAAAAGCAAGTTTCATAGTAATTAAGTTCATTTAGCAAATCATTTTTTTTAATTTGACAACTGAGCTTGAAGCCCCCAACCCCAAGCTCTGATGATCGGGATAAGTTAATTGTGACACTGAAAAAGGTTAGAAACACCGAGCTAGATTATGTCCATATCTAACTCTATTGTTTACTGGCTTTTGGCACAGTGTCATTTTATTTTAATTTTTCATATTATAGTTCCTGCTCTTGTCATAGATTTTTTTCACTTTGAATCAGATTAATTCTTTCTAAAAGGAAATACCGTAAAGTACATAATTTCTGATGGGGACACCTTTAAAGAACAATAAAGCCTTTAGTAGTCATCACTAATGCTACTACCTGCTTATCATGGATAACCAGCTTTTTCACACATAAGTGATCTACACATGTGGTGACACAGCAGCACTCTTGTTAGAGCTGCTACCTTACATGTCCAGGAGACTTTGTATATTCTTTCTATACCTTGTGTGAGCTTTACATTTTAATTGTTTTGTTAGGTCCACACAGTACAATGAGACCCTTACTTATATGTCTATCACAGACAAGTGTGAATAGTGTAAACAATAGACAATGAATACATTACCAGACAACATACAACATTTAAGAACACACACAAAGTGCAGTCATCAATATGGAAAGCAAATGAGAACCTTATGGGCCTGTAGATAAACTGGTGTAAGTACTGTCCTGGGGGAATGAACATGCCTTAGAGCCACTGCCATCCCTGTCCTTCTCTTTTATCCTGGCCAGGGAAGGTACTACAAATATGTCCAGATGGACACCTGTTCATCTGTCTCAGGCTTCCCATCCTGGTAAGGAATCTTCTACTTTGGCTGGGATGTCTGTCCATCCACCTGGAGAGTCTCGTTCGGGTATGGCATCTTTCTCTCTCTTGGCCGGGATGCCTGTCCATTTGTCTTGGGCTTCCCGTCCAGGTAAGGAACCATCCCCCTCCATGGTCGGGATGCCCATTCATCTTATGTGTTACTTACAAGGATATCTGAGGGATTAGATACTACTATTTACGTTTCACAGGCGGAGTGTGATATATACACTTCATAGAATGGCCTGGAGAGAAGGGAGCTGTGTTTCAGAAATATTATACTCAAGTTCCCTCCCCAATCCAAAGACATGTAGTTTAGGTTGATTAGTAACAGCATAGTCAGATCTACCATCAGTGTGACATGGTTGCTTATCCTGAGATCCGGTTTGCAAAGGGGTCTTAACATACGTTAGAGAAAAAAAAAAAACCTAATAACAGGAAAAATGCAAGTTTTAGTGACGGGCACTCACAGTAACCCGCCATTAAAGATGTTGTTACATATTACCTTTTCATAATAAAGTGTCATGGACCTTTTAAAAATAATTAATTGAAATCATTAAATGTGTTATCAGAAGAAAACTGATTTCCTCATAGTTGTTAAGCTGCACTTAGCAATTGGTTTGTTAGATTCAGTGTAATGTACAAATAAATAAAAAGGGGGGAGCTGACCCCATATAAAGTTTTTATTTTTTTTTTTAGAGTTTTCTTTTTTTTTACTTCACCAATGCTTATCATTGGTCAACATATCAACTGTTCTCATCCTGGCAGATCTCACCTCTGCTTTTGACATGATCAATCAGCAGATCCTCCTTGCCACTGTCTCTGACCTTAGCATCATTGGGACTGCTCTCAGGTGGTTTGAGTTCTTACTTCTTGGGCAGATCCTGCCATGTGTCCTGGCATGGAGTGATGTCAAGGGTACACCAGGAAAGCTCTGTTTCACTCATCAGTGCTATGCTAAGGATTCACAGCTGTACCCTTCATTCCCTCATGAATACCACACCTTATCAGCTAGAATCTCTGTATGTTTCACTGATATTGCAGTCTGGATGAAGGAACAACATTTCCAGCTTAGCTTGGTCTTCCCATCTCACCTGTCTGTTCAGTACCCAATCTCTGTACTTCTTGGTTCATTATCAGCAATACCTGCCAAGTCTGCACACAATCTTGAGGTGGTCATCGATGACCAGCTGTATGTCAGGGACCATGTTGGTAGGGTTTCTAGGTCTTGCAGGTTATCTCTATACTATATCTGCAACATCAGGCTGTATCTAACAGAGTATGCATCACAACTCCTGGTCCAAACTTTGGTTCTGTAATGTTTGGACTACTGCAGCTCTGTGCTGGCGGGAGTACTGGTATGTGTCACCAAGCTGCTGCAGATGATTCAAAATGCAGGGTCAGTCGAGGTGGGCACATACCACTCCTTTTCAGATTACTAAATTGGTTCCCTATAGTGGCACATAAGTTCAGATCCTTGATGTGTGCCTACAGAGTAGTCAATGGATCAGCACTTGTATATCTGAAGACACTTGTGCTCTTTCTCGCTTGCTCAGGTTGGCTGATCAACAGCGTCTGCCGATGCCTCCTCTGAGTGGTATTGAATCTCACCTCTGACTCTTTTTATGTGTAGCTCCTAGCTAGTGGAATGAGCTGTCCACCTCCAATTGGAATTCTGATTCTGTCGATGTGTTTAAAATGCATTTAAAGACTTTCTTGTTTGTTGAATTGTGTATCTAACTGTAGTTTGAGGTTAGCTTTTTGTTATCCCAAAAGTGTAAATAGCTTGGGTTTGATCTCGGTGCTTCACTTATTATTATTAATTTTGTAACCTGTCCTGTAAGACTTGTTCCCAAACTGTCCCCCAGAATAATTTTTACTTGATTATGTTGACCTTTTTTTCAAGTCGATGTAGACAAAAGCGTCTGCGAAGCAAATAAATGTAAAAATGCATTATAAACACCCGTGACCTGATTTAATATGGACATATGTGATGCTCATAACGAGTGTGTGCCTGGTGGGGGTAGTTAGGTCCATTTTGAGTGGCTTTTGAGTTTTGACACCCTTGGGACCATGGGGGTCTTAATCTGGATTTGAATAACAATCTGAGCTTTATTACTGCTATGTGTTAGAAGCAGCTGGGATAATAGGCTCTAATGTCTTATGACCCTGAATCAAGATAAGTGAGTTCAGAGAATGGATGGATAAATGGAAGATCAAATCACAACTGAAAAAAGTAAATTAACCCACTTGATCTCGAAAACTACAACTGTATACAGTTAATTTAAGGAAAAATTTAAATGATCCTGTCTGATTCTCTCTTCTTTTAATCTTTCTTTGTAACCGAGGGTAAATTAAATAAGGTTAACTTTCATTTCTTTTATTGAACTCTCCCATCTCAATCCTTGTATTAAAGACAATAAAAAAAAAATAAAAGTTATAAAAGCCAGAGCGAGCAGCAGTATGAGAAATGCAAGTCTGCATATGTCTGCATGTCTGCATATTCTGAATTAAAGAAAGGTGCTTTGGCCGTGACCACCAGTCACCAGACACTGTGTCAAAGACACCATATGGTTCACAGTAGACATGGAAAGTTCAAAGAGTGCAGTATTATCTGTATTTTTAAGGTTAAAAATATGCAACAGAGTGCATAATATACTCAAAGTAAGACTGAACAAAATGGCATAGTGTTAGACTCAACTTGTGGTTAACTTCAGAATTAGTAAGTAAATTCTTGATGGTCATAGAATGTGTCATTTCATTCAGCATCATTTTCCTTTATATATTTTCCTTTTTCAATAATATCAGAAAACATTTTGTGAAGAGGAGCTTATTAGTATCTTTCAATCATTGTCTTTTATCTCCTCTAACTTCTTTTTAAATATTTATAAATGGACCTTTATGATGAACACATGCACTATATGCTCAAAAGTATGTGGTGTGAGGGACGGTCGGCAGTACAACCCGGCTGGAACCCCCAAAGGATGGAATGATGGGGGAAGACAGCTGCTTGTCGACACTGCCTCCCCCAGAACGCTAGATGGCAGCTTCCCTGGAGAGGTAGCGGTGCCCCGGATTCCCCCAGGGCACCCTGGGACTTGGAGTTTGGTTTCTCAGCCCTGTTGGGTACGGTGGGTGCTGCCAAGGGAGCTGTCGAAGGACCTGGGGACTCATCCTTTCCCTATAGCCTGGAAGTACAAGGTAGTCACGAGGACAGAAGCCCTGAAGTACTTCCGGGCTGAAGAAAAAGCCAGTTCTTCATTAGACCCAGAAGTGCTAGCAAGTCACTTGGTCGGAAGGACAGAAGCACTTCCGGGTCAAGGACTATTTAAAGGAGTGAGTCAGGTGGAGGGGGACATAGCTTGCTGGGAGGTGTGGAGGAGAGAATTGAACTTACTATTATTGTTATTTGTAATTTAATTGCTTAATTATTGTGGCTGGGGTGCTTAAGGCACTGTCGCTAAGAAGGAAAAGAATTACACTACTTCTTGAGACTTTTACTTGGTGTCCTGAGCTTCTGTCTGTTGGGATTAACGGGGCGACAGTGACTCCTAGCGTTTGACAGAGGATAACAGTCTGAATTATCGAGTTTAGGTGTTTCAGCTGCACCCATTGCAAACAGGTGTATAATATCAAGTACGTAGCCATGCAGTGTCCGTTGACAAATCTTAGAAGTAGAACAGGTCATACTGAGGAGCTCAGAGGCTTTAAGGATGTCACCTTTGCCAAAAGTCAGTAAAAATTCAGTAAAAAGTCAGTCATAAAATATCTGCTCTGCGAGATCTGCCCTGATTAACTGTAATTGTTATTATTGTTAAGTATAAGTTGTTGAGGAGCAACAGCCATGAAGTTGTAAACCACAAAAATTCACAGATTGAGGCCTCCGAGTGCTAAAGTGCATCATGTTTAGTTCAAAACTACCTCTCAAAGCAACATCAATGCAAGACCCTTGCATCAGGAGCTTCATGAAACAGGCAACTGCACACAAACTTAAGATTTAAAGACAGACTTACGTAAGATTCTATGAGCAATGCGAAGTGCCAGCTAGAGTGGTGTAAAGCGAGCTACCGCTGGATTCTGACGCAGTGGAAACATGTTCTCTGCAGTCAGAGGTGGCCTTAGGGGTATGCGGGGCCTAGTGCTGACCAACCCCACGTGTGGCCGGTTACGTAAAATGCTGTTACCGGTATGTGTGGACTGTATAAACTTGCGTACAAATTTAATAAAGATAATGTTAACGTACACCGATTTTTTCTCATTACAGTATTCAGCTAAATCTTTACAAGATAACATGTGGACTTTATCAAAAACGGGACACGCAGACCTCAAAAGTGGGGCCCCCTTAGGTGCGGGGCCTGGGGTGGTCGTCCCACTTGCCACCCCCAAATGCCGTTCTTGTCTGGAGGTTCACTACCTGGCACTCTGATGGATGAATCTGGGTTTGGCAGATGCCAGAAGAACGTAAAGTTTTGTGGAGGAGGGATAGTGGTTTAGGGCTGTTTTTCAGGCTTTGCACTAGGCTCCATGGTTCCAGTGAAAGGTACTATTCGTACTTCAGAATGCAAAGACATTTTAGGCAAATTGTTCACATTAGCTTTGTGGCAATAGTTTGGGTAAAGGCCTTTTCTGTTCCAGCATGACTCAAAGCCAGGTCCATAAAGACATGTAGGAACTCGAGTGGCCTGCAAATAGCCCAGACCTCAACTCTACTGGACACCATTTGGATAAATCAGAACATGAAATATAAGTGAGGTCTTCTTGTCCAAGTACCTAACCAATACCTGGCCTCACAAATACTCTTTTAGCTAACTGGACACAAATCCCCACAGACATACTCCAAAATCTTATAAAAAGCCTTCAGAAAATAGTGGCAGTTATTATACTCACATGGGGTGGTATGAATGGCAACTCCATATTAATGTAGGAAATGTCCATCAAGTTCTTATAGATGTGAAAGTTAGGTGTCCACAAACATTTTGCCATATAGTATATTTGAAAAGTATGTCATGTTAACTGAGTAATTGTTGCTTCAATACTTTTTTTAATATTGTTAGTTGGTACCCAGGTAAAAAAATATTCAATTAAATTACATAAATGTTAACAAATAAATACATTAAAGCAGAAATACAGAAATAAATAAACAATACAGAGACCAAACTGCGCCCTGTGAATTTAAAGCCCCTTTCTGAAAATCATAAAGAAGCAAAGTTCACATGATTTTACATTTTCAACACTGCAGCTAAAGCAAACCATCTAACTAAACAACACTTTACAGTAACAGCAAGAGCTGACATCTAATTATCGTATGAAAGTGGCTACAATGAAAGCAGCCGACCACTGTGACCATCCAGAAGCAAATCTGGCCATTTCTAGTGTAAATGACACAGATGGTCTTTGCTTATTGTGTATTCTTTTTTTTTATTCATTCTGCCTTTTTATCTCTTTCTGCATGTGTATATAAAATGGGAGATTGTAGCTAAAGTAAAGTGTGCCTTACAATTTAGCACTTAAAGTGTCTTTTTATTTTATACTCTCATCCCCATTTGTCTCGACATGCAAATTCAGAGTAAGCTGTTCTCTATGTCTGTTTAATTTCTCTTCTTTAATCGTAAAGCTTCCACTGCCTCTACTATTTGTTTTAACTGGACTGCAGCGAAATCACTCAACAATATCTACTCAGCTTTTCACTTTACCTCTTCTGTAGTTTAGCCTTGTTTGATCTGTTTGAGCTCCTCAAGTTACTGTTGTATCCCATTCCGTAATTTTACACCACAGCTGTCCTGGATTTGCAAAGCTCCTGTTAACCCTTGGCGTGTAAAACTGGTTACGTTTACTTGGAATATACAACTGGTGTCTACTTGTATTACTCTTTTGTATCTGCTATTTTTTCCATAAAAAATAACCTTTTTAATCTTTCGTATTGTTTGATTTACTGTTACATTAAGTTTAATTGCTTTATTGATTGTTAGTCTGTGATTGTAAATGTATCAGTTATTACATCTTTTCACTTGGAAATCAACTTCTGTTACACTTGCTGAACAAACAGGCCCAAGGCTAATGTTACTTGATTATGTCACCTTTTTTGCAGGTCACTTTGGATAAAAGCATCCATCAAGAAAATAAATGTAAATGTATTTTAAACTTGTAAAATTATATTTTAAAAATTTATTTAATTTAATTTTAATTAATTTAAAAATATTTATATACAGCATCTAAATTATGATATTAATGAATATTGGAGTGTCATGATTTTTGTAGATAGATAGATAGATAGATAGATAGATAGATAGATAGATAATTTATTAATCCCCAAGGGATAATTCACATACTAGGATTATTGAAACTGTCTGCTTTACTGGATGTTTTAACATAATTTACTAGTTGTTATTTTACTGCCTGTGATATTTATGTAGGGCAGCACGGTGGTGCAGTGGGTAGTGCTGCTGCCTCAAAGTTAGGAGACCTGGGTTTGCTTCCTGGGTCCTCCCTGCGTGGAGTTTGCATGTTCTCCCCGTGTCTGCGTGGGTTTCCTCCAGGTGCTCCCACAGTCCAAAGACATGCAGGTGAGGTGCATCGGTAATCCTAAATTGTGCTTGGTGTGTCTGTGTGTGTGTGCGTGTGTGTGTGTGTGTGTGTCCTGCAGTGGGTTGGCTCCCTGTCTGGGATTGGTTCCTGCCTTGCACCCTGTGTTGGCTGGGATTGGTTCCAGCGGACCCTTGTGACTCTATGTTCGGATTCAGATGGATGGATGACATTTGTGTATCTACAGTTTGTGTTTACATATACATCTTGTATGGTTCAATAATTTCTTGTTAGTATGTTACAGTTGTGTTTTCCCCATGTACAGTATGTGTGAGTTTCCTTTGGATGGTCTGGTTTCCTCCCACTCTCCAAAAGCATGCATTTTGGGTGAATTGGTGATGCTAAATTGGCTCAAGTGTGTGTTTGGTTAGTGTGCGTGTGTGTGATGGTGGATTGGGTTTGTTCTTGCTTTGTGCCCAGTGTTAGCTGGGATAGGCTCCAGTACACCCCGTGACCCGGGCCTGGATTAAGGGGTTAGAATATGATATAACACAAGATGTTACAGTTGTAAGTATGGGAAGAGTGTTCTTAAAATAAATAGAATTGAATAAAATACTGTATATGATAACACTTTAGTTTAGGTACTACAAAAATGCATTTATTATTATTTGTCCAATTGTCCTTCATTCACTTAGAATATGGAACCAATGTAGGAAGCACTTTAAGTTAGAGAATATTGTATCTGTGGCACCTATACATGATAACCACCTTTTTCCACCAGTTCCAAACTTACACAGCTTTTAATGTTTGAAGAATGAACATGATTAACTCATTTATTTAAAAATCTTTGTATATAAATAATATCTGTATATCCTATCAACATTTACACTCTAAATTTTCCCATCAACACAATTTTTCCACTATCTCCAAATTAGAAACTTTTTTGCTAAACAAAATCTGTCCAATTTTCCTCACCTCCCACCTATGTCCATTCCAGAAGAGATATTGATCAGTCCTGGGACTCAGACAGCATTTCTATAATATATAAAACATTTTAAAGTCCATTCCTTTTAAAAATCCCAGAGTACAGTGGGAAAAGGATCTCTCTCACTCAGCAATTCAGATACGGAGTGGAAGGCAGCCATGCACAGAATTCACTCGAGCTCCATATGTGCGAAGCATTCAATTACTCAGCTTAAAATCTTTTATCGAGCACATCTGTCTCACTTAAAATTGTCCAAAATGTTTCCAGAGCAAGATCCAACCTGCAAATGATGCAATCAAGCTCCAGCATCACTGGGCCACATGTTTTGGTGGGTACCAAATTAATATAATTCTGGACAAACATTTTTAAATGCCTATCAGACAGCCTGGATGTCACAATCCCACCTAATCCACTAACAGCCGTGTTTGGTGGGCTCCCAGATGGGCTTAAAGTGGAGAAGGACAAACAAATTGTAATCACCTTTACTTCACTATTGGCACGTAGACTTATCTTGTTCAACTGGAAGATTCCCATCCGAACTCTGTTATGTCAGTGGGTAACTGAGGTTATATACTATTTGAAATTGGGAAAAATCAAATTCTCTCTTAGAGGATCTGTTCAAAACTTTTTAAATAACCTGGCAGGAACTCATCAATAATATTTTAGAATAAGCATTTATATTGGGGATAAAACACTCCATTCTGTCTTTACTATTCCCAATTGTTTTACTCTGGCTGTTGGCCTTTCTTTCTTTCTCATGGGTGGAGGTTGATTTAGTTGTGTTAAGTTTTGACTTGATTGTATGGAATGTTATATGTTTTTAATACATTCAATAAAAGATTAAAAAAAATGCATCTGTTACTAATATATTGCTGTGTAACAAGACATAAATAAACATTTTTTGGTGTTAAAAACACTTTCAAAGCATCAATAAAATGTTCATCTGTGCCATGTGGCTTACTAAATTATAGTCATTTTTGAACGGTCACAAGTGGCTTAAGTGAGACATATCTCTCTTGAAAAATGACTTATTGTGAAAGACCTGTGAATCTTTAAATAATTTTAGCAGGGTCTTCATAGCACAGAGATGAATAAACAGTTTACATATGCTTTATAAGCATAATGAACACCAAAGAAGCCTTTGATAAGGTCTCGTTACGTAAGAGTAAATGAGTAATTGTTGCATTTTTGCGGTACCTAAACTAAAGTGTTACCAACTTTGTAATCTTCTTAGTCTTGTGTGATGGTGCACTGTTACTGGAACTGTATTTAATAATGATTCATGTATTATATACAGTGGATTCAGAAAGTATTCTAACAACCTTCACTTTCTACACACTTAATAGTGCTTTAGATTACATTTTAAATGCATACTTTTTTGTTTTCAACCATCAATCTACACTCCATAACTCATAATGACAAAGTGAAAAAAAGGTTTGCAGATTTATTAGAAATCCCAAACTAAAATCTCTTACCTATGTAAGTATTCAGCCCCTTTGCTGTTGCACTACAAATTGTGGTCCCATGCATCCAGTTTGCTTTAATTCTCCTTGAGATGTGTCTAGAACTTGATTGGAGCCCACCTGTGGCCAAGTGACTTGATTGGACATCGTTTAGAAAGTCACACGTGTACCAGCGTATTTAAGGTCGCACAATTCACACTGCATATCAGGGCAAAAACCAAGCCATGAAGTTCAAGGAACTCTCTGTAGACCTTCATGATCAAACTGTAGTGAGACAAAGATCAGGGCAAAGAGTTTAAACCATTTCTAAAGCTCTGAGTGGTCCCAGGAGCACAGTGGCCTCAATAACTGTAAAATGGAAGAGGAGCTTTGCACAATTAATCATCTGATTGGTACAATAAATAAAGAACAATGGAAATAAAAGAAGTGACATATATTAGGAAGAAACAGACACATTTTAAACAGCAAATAACAAAATGAACCGTATAAATAGAATTTTAGCTAGAGTATAAAACAACAAATGATATTTTCTTGAAATAACTATAGACAAAGTGACATTTTAGGATACATTTCAAAGCTGACCTCCCTGGTTAGACCAGTGTGTCTCTGATAGCGTAAAGAGAAGGGACTTTTAAAAATGAATAGAAAGCTGCCAGGATCAGGAGGATTTGAGTGTTGAGATAAATGGAGCTTCACGAGAAAGACAAGGAAGAGAAAACAGGAGCCACAGATCTGAGTAAAATTTACTAAGAAAGTAATAAATATTACCTTTATTATAATTCTGTGAAAAAGTTCAGTTAAATTATGAAGAATTATTTTTTCAGTTTTCTTTTTATTAAAATCCTCAAATCCTAAACATTTAAAATCATGCATTACTTATATTATTTGAAGTAACATTAGTAATTTTCTTCTATTTAAGTACTTATTACATCTCTGTGAATTCTTTTCAGTTCATTTTAAAGACTGGAATTTGCTTTAATTGGCTATGTAAAAGTAGAATTATAGAACAAATCTGTCATCTTAAAAGTAATGTTATGTGTCTCAAGTCGACTAAGGCATGCAGGATGTTAAATAAAGCATAATCACTGTAAATGAATTTGTAATTATAATCAAAATTAAACATTGCAAGCAGTGCCAAATGTGTAAAGCATGCAACAGGCTCTTTTGTTTAATTTCCATAACGAATCAGATAGTTTACAAATGTTTCAGTTATTACCAGAGTATGTAGATGTAAGTATTTAAAAGATATTTTTGAAAAAACTAATATTTATTATTGTAGGTCTATAAATTTAGTGAATTTACATGTGTCATATGTTATTATAGTAAGCACATACAGTACGCTCATTATTTCATGTCCTGAAATAAAACACAATACTTCAGTATATTTAACATTTTAATTTGAAGTTTCCTTAATTATTTAGAACTTGTACTAATCATAATGTAAGTAATATCTTTGTATAAGATAACAACTAATAGGTATATTTTTACCATTTTCATTAGAAATCACTAGGACATTGACCGCAGAAAGCTTCTCCAGAATTGGGGCCTGGAGGCCACTTTGGGGTTATATGACTTAAATCCGTCACATAATTTGCGTTTTTTTTCATGCACAACACATAAAGCATATAACACTGACTGTTGATTTGTATTGTGAACTTAAAGTTGATATGTGGGTGGGCGATAGATAGATAGATAGATAGATAGATAGATAGATAGATAGATAGATAGATAGATAGATAGATAGATAGATAGATAGATAGATAGATAGATAAAACTTTTATTGGTCCCCAAGGGGAAATTTAGCTTTTTACAGAAGCTCTTTAAATAAATAAATACATAAATAGCTCCAGCTCTCCAAGCAACCAACACAACTAGGCTCGGGATAGAAGTTCTAACCGCAAGAATTTTTATTTTATGGGAAACTCTTTGAACCAAGGGTTTCCCACCACAGCCACAAGTATGCACAAGCACAATAAGCACATAAAGCCACAATACTTTGTCTTTTCTCTCTCTCCTTCTTGGTCGCTGCCTCCTCCACACCTCCATGCAAGCTTTGTCCCCCTCCTCCTGACTCTGGCTCCAAGAGCTATGGAGGAAGCATGCTCCTTTTAAGGTGAACCCGGGAGTACTTTCGGGCTACAAAAAATGCCAGGGAGATCCTCCCCCAGCACCGCACTCTACCATACTCACAGAAACCCTATTCGGCTGCATTTCCAGTCTCCAACTCCCATGCAGCCCTGCAGGTATACAGACTGGGTCCCTATATGAGGTGGCAATGCCACCTAGAATGGTGGGGGATGAATTGCTCCCCTGCTGGTTCCTGATGTCTTTGGGCATCTCAATCAGGATGAGAATCTTTAGGCATCCTGGCCGGGTTTTACCCCCACTTATTCCATCCTTCCATTATAGCATTCTGGTTGGGTAATGTATTCGCCTACATCCTGGGCAGGAATCCCACTCGTCCTTTGGGGCATCTACAGTATATAAGTAAGTAAATAGGTAAATAAATAAATATACACATACTTTGGTCTGAACACACACTAGAATGACTATAAAGCAAGAAAATTCAAAAGAAAGAAAAGTTCTGATTTGGCTGTCACAGACCCAGTGAGGCATTATGCAGATGTATTGCTGTTGGTATAAAGGAGAACCCATAGCATTTCATGACACACTTCTACTAAATAATTCGTTGGCTAAAAGTACTCAGTGTTAGTGTGTCAGAGGGATGATGTGCTGCATTGTTCATAATGGCACTCAGTTTTGTTTTCATTAACTGCTTTGCTATGACCTCTAGGATGTCCAAAGTGCACCCCATAACTGAGCCTGCCCTTTTAATTAATCTGTTGATTTGTCGGGCCTCTCTTGAAGTGACATTACCAGCCCAGCACACCACAGCAAAGAAAAACACTGGCCAACACAGAGTTGTAAAAGATATGAAGAATGTCACTTCTCACATTAAAGTAATGCCATCTTCTGCCCTTTCTTAAATATCTCCTCTGTTTTCTGAGACCAGAGCAACCTGTCATTAAAGTCAACCCTCAAGTAATTATAGGAGTATACCATCTCTGCCTCCACTCCTTGAATAGTGACCGGTCATAGAGGCTCTTTGGTGTGGCAAAAGTCAATAACCAGTTCCTCGGTTTTGATGATGTTAAGATGCAGACACTTCTTCTTGCACCAAGAAACAAACTAACAAAAGGGTAACACTTTAGTTTAGGTACTGCAAAAATGCCTCTATTACTCATATACGGTTATGTAACAAGACCTTAACTAAGACTCTTTTAATAGTTTCACTCTGCGTTTTGCTCTGGATTCAATTTTGTTGGCATTGCCAGCTCATAACTAATAATAACAAGTTTTAAGTATCTTTGATCTGAGCCCTGGAAGCCACTCTCTGGTTCTGTAGTCTATACAAAATAAATTAAAAGTTGAAATATGCATTTTTTTACCTGGTAAGCAGTATTCAACAATATTGTGCATTATGGGCCATTACATCACAGCCATATTCTCTGTGACACTCAAACAGATCCAAGTGGGTGCTTTTATTTGTCTCCTTTATGTTCTCCATTCTGCGGTGGGTTGGCACCCTGCCCAGGATTGTTTCCTGCCTTGTGCCCTGTGTTGGCTGGGATTGGCTCCAGCAGACCCCCGTGACCCTGTGTTCGGATTCAGCGGGTTGGAAAATGGATGGATGGATGTTCTCCATTCTAAGTAGCTGCTCTTGTCCAGAAGCATCCCAGATCTCCCAATCAGCGGTTTCTTTTGCCTCTATCCTGTATGCCTGCTGTAGCATTCATTTAACACTGTCAGTTTTATTAAATATATTTTTATATGTTGCTACACTAACATTGATGTCTCATGATAGAGGGTAGCACGGGAATGATAATATTTTCATACCACTCCAGCCCTCTATCTAAAGGTTTCATTTCAGACTCACCTGCTGATGCTCAGATTCACTCACTCCAAATATTTTTCAAGTTTCTTCCCTCTCATCAACATTATTATCTTGCTTTGATTTGATGCTTTGATCTGCTTTTAATTTTTGTGTTAGATGTCTGCACAGAAATCATTTGTTTTAATACTGTTCGTACATGATTGCAAAAGGTTTCATCTCCCACACACTCCCTCCTACCTCAGTAAAATAAGATCCCACACAAAAAAGACTCTTCAAGTCATTGGGTTTGCATGCATTTTCTTTGAGAACTGTGTTCTCTTCCCACACTTGTGTAAGTATACTGTACCTTGTGGAAGGCTGGCCTCCTAAGCTTGGAGAAGAGGAGACTGCATGGGGATCAAATCCAGGGCTTCAAGGCATCGATAAAGTAGATCCAGCAGCATTCTTTCAATTAAATGGCAAATCATGTATTGAATAACACTACTGGAAATACAGGCAAAGTGCATCTAGAACTGAAGCTGAGAAGCACTTTCTTAAATAAGCAGTCATGGGAATCTAGAACAAACTACCGAGATATAAAGTTGAAACAGAAACCTTGACAGCTTTTAAGAAGTGTCTACAGACATTGGGACATCTTCGCTATTAGTTAAAACAAATGTGATTGAACAACTGAATAGTCATCTCTTTGTCAAATCTCTTATGTTCTTATGTTATTTTCATAACTCAACTTAGTCCTTGACTTTACATTTAGGATGGATAGATAATTGCTACTTTAGAAGAATATTGACATAATTCAGTTCTTTAATGTGTCGGTATTTTTTCCTAATTATTTGAAATGAATATGCAAAATAGCTCAAGGACCATAGCTTCTCTGCTCCAGAAGAGTAGATTCCAATCCTGTTCTAAAGTGAGTTGTGATGTGCATTGAGTGACTGCTGATCCATGATATGGAGTGATACTGATGGTTGATAAAATGCTGATATCCTAAAATGGACATCTGCTTGTCTTTAGTTTATACATACTGTAACTCGTCTGCATGTTTTTGATGTTACTGAAAGTATTTGTTTTTATGCAAGAGGTCCATCCATCCATTTTCCAACCCGCTGAATCCGAACACAGGGTCACAGGGGTCTGCTGGAGCCAATCCCAGCCAACACAGGGCACAAGGCAGGAACCAATCCCGGGCAGGGTGCCAACCCACCGCAGATGTAAGAGGTTATGTACAGTGGTGTGAAAAACTATTTGCCCCCTTCCTGATTTCTTATTCTTTTGCATGTTTGTCACACAAAATGTTTCTGATCATCAAACACATTTAACCATTAGTCAAATATAACACAAGTAAACACAAAATGCAGTTTTTAAATGATGGTTTTTATTATTTAGGGAGAAAAAAAATCCAAACCTACATGGCCCTGTGTGAAAAAGTAATTGCCCCCTTGTTAAAAAATAACCTAACTGTGGTGTATCACACCTGAGTTCAATTTCCGTAGCCATCCCCAGGCCTGATTACTGCCACACCTGTTTCAATCAAGAAATCACTTAAATAGGAGCTGCCTGACACAGAGGAGTAGACCAAAAGCACCTCAAAAGCTAGACATCATGCCAAGATCCAAAGAAATTCAGGAACAAATGAGAACAGAAGTAATTGAGATCTATCAGTCTGGTAAAGGTTATAAAGCCATTTCTAAAGCTTTGGGACTTCACCGAACCACAGTGAGAGCCATTATCCACAAATGGCAAAAACATGGAACAGTGGTGAACCTTCCCAGGAGTGGCCGACCGACCAAAATTACCCCAAGAGCGCAGAGACGACTCATCCGAGAGGTCACAAAAGACCCCAGGACAACGTCTAAAGAACTGCAGGCCTCACTTGCCTCAATTAAGGTCAGTGTTCACGACTCCACCATAAGAAAGAGACTGGGCAAAAACGGCCTGCATGGCAGATTTCCAAGACGCAAACCACTGTTAAGCAAAAAGAACATTAGGGCTCGTCTCAATTTTGCTAAGAAACATCTCAATGATTGCCAAGACTTTTGGGAAAATACCTTGTGGACTGATGAGTCAAAAGTTGAACGTTTTGGAAGGCAAATGTCCCGTTACATCTGGCGTAAAAGGAACACAGCATTTCAGAAAAAGAACATCATACCAACAGTAAAATATGGTGGTGGTAGTGTGATGGTCTGGGGTTGTTTTGCTGCTTCAGGACCTGGAAGGCTTGCTGTGATAGATGGAACCATGAATTCTACTGTCTACCAAAAAATCCTAAAGGAGAATGTCCGGCCATCTGTTCGTCAACTCAAGCTGAAGCGATCTTGGGTGCTGCAACAGGACAATGACCCAAAACACACCAGCAAATCCACCTCTGAATGGCTGAAGAAAAACAAAATGAAGACTTTGGAGTGGCCTAGTCAAAGTCCTGACCTGAATCCAATTGAGATGCTATGGCATGACCTTAAAAAGGCGGTTCATGCTAGAAAACCCTCAAATAAAGCTGAATTACAACAATTTTGCAAAGATGAGTGGGCCAAAATTCCTCCAGAGCGCTGTAAAAGACTCATTGCAAGTTATTGCAAACGCTTGATTGCAGTTATTGCTGCTAAGGGTGGCCCAACCAGTTATTAGGTTCAGGGGGCAATTACTTTTTCACACAGGGCCATGTAGGTTTGGATTTTTTTTTCTCCCTAAATAATAAAAACCACCATTTACAAACTGCATTTTTTGTTTACTTGTGTTATATTTGACTAATGGTTAAATGTGTTTGATGATCAGAAACATTTTGTGTGACAAACATGCAAAAGAATAAGAAATCAGGAAGGGGGCAAATAGTTTTTCACACCACTGTATAAATTTACTAAGTAGACAAATTGACATTGACTAAGGTAGGATTTGAACCTAGTTTCCTTGTGCTGTAAACCAGCAGCACTAACCATCCTGCCACCAGAAACAATTGAACACAAGAAATATTTTGATGAGTACATGCCACTCTGCTTAACATAGCCTGCCTTTTCCTTGTAGCCTAAAATTTCTAAAATAACATGAAATCGAGATGTGAAGATCCTCAGGGTGCTACATTCAAATGCCTTCTTTCATAAACTGTATATATCCAGTTAAATAGATAGATAGATACTTTATTAATCCCAAGGGGAAATTCACATACTCCAGCAGCAGCATACTGATACAAAAAACAATATTAAATTAAAGAGTAATAAAAATGCAGGTAAAAACAGACAATAACTTTGAATAATGTTAACGTTTACCCCCCTGGGTGGAATTGAAGAGTTGCATAGTGTGGGGGCAGGAACGATCTTCTCAGTCTGTCAGTGGAACAGGACATTGACAGCAGTCTGTTGCTGAAGCTGCTCCTCTGTCTGAAGATGACACTGTTTAGTGAATGCAGTGGATTCTCCATAATTGATAGGAGCCTGCCGAGCGCCTGTCGCTCTGCCACAGATGTCAAACTGTCCAGCTCCATGCCTACAATAGATACAATAGGTGTATACTGTTGTTCTCTCTTATGAGACTTGCACATTATATTAATAAGGCTTTTACTCTTATTTCTGGGGTCCCTGAGATGTGGCAATTTGTGTTAGCAGCCAGATTATTGAGAAGGATGTTACACAGGCCAGTCTCATGTTATAGCAATTCTGACAATACAATTGAGGTCATTAAACACCTTCATATTTCTTTTGAGCTGAATTTCAATCAATTTTCATTTAGATCCTTCTGGGTTTTTTTTCTACTTTGAATGAGCATTACTAGTTTTGACAAAGATGACTACATAGCAGCTATCACTAAGGAATACTTTCATGTGCGCGTGTTTCTGAATGTAACCAGCAGCATGCACTTTCGCTCAATACGCTGTGTCACATGTCAGCAGCTAACTTGGCAGCTATTTAAATAAGCAGTACAAGCTGCTAGTTGTAATCTAAGTATGCGTCAGAGCTGTGTTGTCTCAAGGAATATAGCCGATTGGAGGATGAGATGATACTCAGTGATTCCTCGGCAATGACAGCACACATCGCTAAATGTAACTGGCAGCATGTGCAACCACGCGGTAAGCTCATTCACAGGTCTGCAGTTTAACTGCCATCTGGCTGATTAGCTGCATAGCAGCAATAGGTGACTGTAGCTCCGAGAATCCTAAGTACGTGTCCCAGCCATGCTGTCTGAGGGAGTACTGCTACAGGGAAGAGGAGGTGACACCTAGTGATCCCTCAGCAAAGACAGCACATCTCAGCTGCGGTTACGATCAGTAGGAACAGAACTGATTCATAATGCGAGGGCCACCTGTTTAAGAACAAATCGACCTGAACTGAAATATTTACATGAGATGCTTGATATTTAAATAAATACAGGCAAAAAACCCTTAAGTTCCCCCAATCTATCATTTGGATTTTGCAAACAACAAATCCAGTGATGGAATAAAGCGAGAAGGACTGATCATATTGCCCATCTTTATGAAACCCCTCACTGAATGAAAAGCAAACAAACATACACATACACATTTGGATAGTGATTAACAATCCTGGGGCAGCCAGAAATATAAAGTAAACAGGAGAGTCTATCAGGTCATTAAGTAACTTAAAAAGAGAAGATTTTGGGAAAAAGGCCCAGCTAGCTACTTGTCGGAGTTGGTGCCTGGGGGTTGAATTACAGTACTCCCATAAGGCACTGCAAGTTTATATTTTCCTATGAATTTTGTGGAATAGATTATACAGATGAGAGCACATGAAGTAATATTTATTCTTGCAGCTAACCCCTTGGAGTATATAAAATTCAAAATGATGTTACGCCTGAGGCTCAAATACACAAAACCCGAGGACTTCAACCTAGATGTAAACAGGTGTTTGGACACCATGAAACTAAAAAGAAAGCTCTTTTCTTGATAATATTCAGCATAAAGAAATGCTGAGGAGCAATGGGGGAATTGAAGAGTAAGCAAAATGCTACAAATATCTGGACAGAGTTATAACAGATAAGCATTGCATTCATTGCCGGTGCTAGGTTATTTTGCACCCTAGTCCAAGCTTAATAGTGTGCCAACTGACTGTTTGGTAGCTAACCTGTGTGGCTAGGTCCCCTCCCTTAAGATCTGTGCCCTAAACCAATCCCTAATTTGCCTTAATAGTTGTGCTGGCTATGTGCAAACTGAGATAAAACAGATAGAACAGTAGAGATTTAATTTACAGGACTTCCAGTGCATATAAAAAAGTATTCACCTCCTTCAAGTTTGTGTAAAGAGTTAAATCAGTCTTAACTCTGATATTATACACAAGGAGGAGTCAAGCTAAAATTTGGAAATGGGATTTATTAGAAAATGGAATGAACCTTAACAAAACTGATGTCATTTCTCAGTGGAGTCTCCACCCTTCTCAATGCACTTGCGCCACCTGCCTGGCAGTGCCTGGATTCCAGCAGAATAGAAGGTTTTGTCTTGTCCTCACAACCACTCTTGCACCCAAGTTATTGTCGAACACTACATGCCGAGGGGTACTACAGTCACTAGTGCAAGTTACTGTGACTTATTGGAGACCAAAGTGAAAAATTTGAAAAATTATAAAATAACTTCAGCCGATACTAAACAATGACCAAACACTGAAAAATGTATTTCCTGAACCTCCCCTCCTGGCATACAGACAACCACCAAACCTTCAGCAACTTATTGTCCGAAGCTCCCTAAGTGAACCAACAGAAAATGGCACATCTCCATGCCTACAGAAAAGATGCAAAACATGTGCCCACATTTATGATACAGACCGCATAGTTATACCATACTGCTGACTTGAACATCACATAAAGGGATCATTTTCCTGCAGATCATCTAATGTAGTCTACCTAATTCTCTGCATGAAATGTCCTGACACTACACTCTATGTGGGAGAAACTGGACAAACACTCCGCCAGAGAATGAATTTGCACAGGTTCCACATCAAGCATGGCAACACAGATGTTCCTGTAGCGGCCCATTTCAACAGCCATGGACACTATGAGAGGGACTTTAAAGTCCCAGTGCTTATGGGCAACTTCAAAACACAGCAATAGAGAAAAGAATGGGAAGTTAAACTCATGCTAAAATTTAATACATTACAGCATGGCTTGAATAAAGACGAGTTTTATGGCCAGATATGAGGATTGTTTACATCTCTCAGAAATGACAGACAACCTGTCTACAGATCCACATTGTTTTGAAAAACTCATTACAAACTTCAAAAGACTTTGTTGGACAGTTATCTTATCCAAAGATCTTGACCATACACTGTTCTCTCTCTCTTGTTAAATTAACCCTAGCCTGAATGAATCTATTAATATTTTACATTTAAAATTTCTCATTTAAAGATTTACCAATGTTGTTTCTTGTCCTAGAATGTGTATATAAACACAGGGAACTCCAGTTTCTGTATTACATCTTGCCTGAAGAAGGGGCCTGAGTTGCCTCGAAAGCTTGCATATTGTAATCTTTTTAGTTAGCCAATAAAAGGTGTCATTTTGCTTGGCTTTTCTCTAAAATATTGCTAAGCAAGTCAAAAGAATTAAGTCGCCCATCTCTGGGTCTGACTGCTGCAATACACTGTGAGTGGCTGTTCTACAGTATATGCAGCTTTCAGTTAATGGAAAAGGCTGCATTGTGAATTATTTCAATAATTAGAAAGTGAGAACACATAACTCCTGTCCTGAAGTCTTTACACTATCTTCCAGTTAAGCTTAGGCCTAATATCCAAATGTTCGTCTTTTACATACAACCTTAAAGGTTAACACTAGAATCCCTGAAGCTTACGTAAAAAGTCATAATCCTGGTCCACCATAAATTCCTTCGCACCTCTCCATCCATTGTTTTGTAAATGTGTCAATCAGCACTAGCAGCCTGCTATCCCACAGCTGCCTCTAAATCAAGAGATTACGGGTTCGATCCCAGGTCTTCCCCGCATTTTCCATTTTGAGTAGTGAGCTGCTATTATTGATACTATTATACAATGAAAATATTCATTTGATTTGAGTCTGTAACACCCATTGTAAATTTTTGCTATTTGTAAAAGTTAGTGTTTTTTTTTAATTCAGTTTTATTCTCTCAATCACGTTTACGTGGTACAACAAACTTGCCTCTCCCTCTCTGAGTTGACTTTTGGGAATGTGCTGCTGACATAATAGACTTGACGTTGAAGTCAGAAAACATTAAAACAGGTATGTTGTGTAACCAAATAATTCTTATCCCCGAAAATGGCCAAAGGCTAAACTGAACTTTGACTAACTTCTGAGAAAGAGTTGGCTTACTTGTGAGTTTTTTCATTACAGTCATCCCTCACCTATCGCGGGGGTTACGTTCCAGAGCCCCCCGCGATAGGTGAAAATCCGCGAAGTAGCGACCTATATTTATTTTATTATTTATACATATTTTAAGGCTTTATATACCCTTCCCACACTCTTATAAACCTTTCTCACTCTCTTGTTAACCTTTCCCACACTCTTATAAACACTTCCTATGCTCTTAAACACTTTCTACATTCTTAAACACCGCAGACCAACACTGCACACTGCCTGCACGCAGCAATCAGACGTTGATGTGTCTGCACTCGCTTTGTGAAGGGGGGCAGCTGAACTCACGCTGAGCAGAAATGGACTTTGTGCTGCTTCTGCCAAAATGCCTGCTTGTCGCTCTGCGCGTTCGGAAGGAGGAGGAGGAGTGGGGGTGTGTGAGGGCTGAACGCACGTTCGCTCAAACCCCCCCTCCCCGGAGGCGCAGTACACTCCTGCCACTTCGCATTGTCAAGGGGGTGGGGAGCTGAATGAATGCTAAGGAGAAGTGGACTTTGTGCTGGCTTTGTGCTGCTTGTTGCTCTGCGTGTCAATAATTTAAAAGCCTGTACATCACCTATTTTCCTGTCTCACTGTCTTGTCTTGCGTGAAGTTAAAATGTTTTATAATAGTGAGATGTTACTCATATCCTTAGCCCGACATCCACATATCATATGTGTTAACAAAGTGTGTTTTATAAGTTTACATGTGTTTAAAGCATGTGGGATGGGTATTTTAAGGCTTAAACTATAAAAATGTTTATTTATATGGTCTTTCTATATCGCAGATTTTCTCCTGTTGCTGATGGGTCTGGAACATAACTTCTGCGATAGGCGGGCAATCACATATATTTAAAAACCTGCGAAGTCGTGAATCCGCGAAAAGTGAACTGCGAAGTAGCGAGGGATTACTGTAGTCCTCAGTAGTCCTTAATTGTCCCTGTGGTGGTTTATTGGAAGCCAGCAACAGTTGTTTTTCCCACCACATTGAAGCAGTTCTTTCACCCTGTAGACAAGGTTACTGCTAATGCAATTCTTAGGATAGACACCTGCACTCATTTATGGTAGGTCGATTAATATAAATGTTTTCCTGTCCACACTTGTTCCGGTATCCTACAGTTTGTTCGTTATTTAGCTTTTATGTACCGTGTCTTTAATTTTACGTATCTTCCTTGTGTTTTGTGGGTGGGGCCTTAGGAGAAGGGGAATTCCTGATGTCACTGACATTTATATTGAGGTCATAGAGGAAGTCCCAGCAGTGGATCACTAATTGTTGTAGGAGTTTGTTGTGAGCTTTCTTTTCTGTTTGATTTTTTCTGCTTTTGTGGATTCTATGCTTCTATTTTTGGAATTACAATTTTGGAATTCTGTATATTGGGACTTGTTTGATTTTAACTGCCTTTTGGGCAACTCCTTTTGTTCTGCACCAGTAGCACTAATCACTGCATCATTATGGTCTGCACAGTTCTGTGTAGACGACTTCAGCCTTTAAGCACTGAGGAATGCCTTATAGCTTTGTAATGACTAAAAATCAACTACCATTAAACAATATAGTAATTTATTCATATGCAAAATTCAAAATTGTAAAATATGCAGCACATGTAAATGACTTGGTGCTGCAAGGAAAAGAGAACCAAATTACTCCAGTACTACAACGAAAGTCTAATCCCAACAGTTCTTAAAACATTCACAAGATCTAAAGTCAATGTCACATTACATGACGTCTAGTCATGGGATATGTCAGATTAGCCAACTGAAGTCGTTGATCTCATTGCCAAACCATATCAGTTTAAATGGCTGAAGTTCACTGCCTACGTTACATAAAACGATTGACTGACCATTCAGCACATTCGTGATCACCCCTTTTTTATGACAGCCAATCGCATGCTGACTCACAAAGTCCATGCTGAGGGTTAACAGATATGATGAGTTCAGCCTTTTTTCTTTTTCCATTATGTTTTAGTACTAAAACATAATAAATCACAAAGACACGCCTCACTTTGATTTGCGAGAGTTCAAAACACACGTGATCTTTGTTCCTCGTCGCTACATTCTATGCATTGTACTTCCAGAATAATGTTCATTGTCACACAGCTCATCCATCTGATCAAACAGAAAATCAAACCTGTTGGATTTAATTGTAACAAGTCGTGGACTAGTTAGTCTCAGTCGTTGGGTATGTCACATTAGCCAATCGGCTTCATGGGAGTGCGTCACCAACTGCCTCCAGCTTGTTAAGACTATGTAAATTATGGGTAGGGCTGAAAATCGGAAGAAAACTTGTCTAATTGACAAACTCTTTTGTCAGAAAGCCATCAGACTACTCACTAAATACATTAATAATACAGGAAGAAATACATCCAGACAGTTCTCAAAGATTGTGTTGGTAAAACTTCACTGCACAAAACGCATATGCAAAAGCTAGCTAAAAATGGGAGTTGTTTCGCTTTTGTTTAGCAAAAAATCTGCTAATGGGGTAAGCACAATTTACCTGACAAGATTTCTTAAAGTAAGCTAAATAATCCTAAATACAAATATTTTATAAATCAATAAAATAATAAGGAAAACAAGATTTAATGACATAATATAAATATTTTTCACTTGCTTAGATTTAAATTTTTGCAGTATTGAAGTTGCAAAGCATAGCCAGGATCACATTATAACAAAACTTATTGCCCTGTTTCTTTTAGAAGCTACTTTTTTCCTTTAAAGCCGTACCTATGTAAAAGTGGACCATTTAAGGGATGATTAAATAAATGTCATTTACAGCTTGTGAGAACTTGTTCAGGTCCAAAAACAAACTAGGGTCTTTCTTGTATAATACTGTATATGCAGAAATGTTTGGCCAAAACAATAATATTAGATGCATGCTAAATAAAAAGAAAGTTGTGGGTGACATTTAAGAGGTAAATTCCAAATAAACAACAAGTGAGATTATATTAATTAAAACTTTGTGTCAGTCTCATGTAGTGATGTACTAGTGATCTGTTATTGATTTAGCAGCCAGTGGCTTTGTTTTTCTTAAACAGCATAGGCTTTCTTTTCCTATATGTGCCTATTAGGCTTCTTGTCAGGTTATCTTAAGTTTAGATGGTTCAGAAGGATGTAGTCTGTTCCCCAGGTAGCTAAACAGTTTGGCTGTCTCAGCAGTTTTACTGCCAATTGCTGTGGAGTTGAGAGAGTTTTCTGCACCAATATGTTGACCTTGGTTCCCTGCCAGTTAGCATTTTAGTCAATCAACTCATCCTGCTCCATCATTATGTGAATTTCAGATAAATCTCCAGAAGTATTGTATGTGACATACAGGATAAACTCAATGAATATATTGTAACAGTATGATAACAGTCACTGTCTAGACTATAAGGACATCAATGGTAAAACATACAGTGCATCCGGAAAGTATTCACAGCGTATCACTTTTTCCACATTTTGTTATGTTACAGCCTTATTCCAAAATTAATTAAATTCATTTTTTTCCTCAGAATTCTACACACAACACCCCATAATGACAACGTGAAAAAAGTTTACCTGATGTTTTTGCAAATTTAATTAAAAATAAAAACAATTGAGAAAGCACATGTACATAAGTATTCACAACCCTTGCCATGAAGCTCAAAATTGAGCTCAGGTGCATCTTGTTTCCCCTGACCATCCTTGAGATGTTTCTGCAGCTTAATTGGAGTCCATCTGTGGTAAATTCAGTTGATTGGACATGACTTGGAAAGGCACACACCTGTCTATATAAGGTCCCACAGTTGACAGTTCATGTCAGAGCACAAACCAAGCATGAAGTCAAAGGAATTGTCTGTAGACCTCCGAGACAGGATTGTCTCAAGGCACAAATCTCGGGAAGGTTACACAAAAATGTCTGCTGCTTTGAAGGTCCCAATGAGCACAGTGGCCTCCATCATCTGTAAGAGGAAGAAGTTCGAAACCACCAGGACTCTTCCTAGATCTGGCTGGCCATCTAAACTGAGCGATCGGGGGAGAAGGGCCTTAGTCAGGGAGGTGACCAAGAACCCGATGGTCACTCTGTCAGAGCTCCAGAGGTCCTCTGTGGAGAGAGGAGAACCTTCCAGAAGGACCATCTCTGCACCAATCCACCAATCAGGCCTGTATGATAGAGTGGCCAGACGGAAGCCACTCCTTAGTAAAAGGCACATGGCAGCCTGCCTGGAGTTTGCCAAAAGGCACCTGAAGGACTCTCAGACCATGAGAAAGAAAATTCTCTGGTATGATGAGACAAAGATTGAACTCTTTGGTGTGAATGCCAGGCGTCACGTTTGGAGGAAACCAGGCACCGCTCATCACCAGGCCAATACCATCCATACAGTGAAGCATGGTGGTGGCAGCATCATGCTGTGGGGATGTTTTTCAGCGGCAGGGACTGGGAGACTAGTCAGGATAAAGGGAAAGATGACTGCAGCAATGTACAGAGACATCCTGGAAGAAAACCTGCTCCAGAGCACTCTTGACCTCAGACTCTGGCGACAGTTCATGTTTCAGCAGGACAACGACCCTAAACACACAGCCAAGATATCAAAGGAGTGGCTTCAGGACAACTCTGTGAATGTCCTTGAGTGGCCCAGCCAGAGCCCAGACTTGAATCCAATTGAACATCTAAGGAGAGATCTTAAAATGGCTGTGCACCGACGCTTCCCATCCAACCTGATGGAGCTTGAGGGGTGCTGCAAAAAGTGATGGGCAAAACTGACCAAGGATAGGTGTGCCAAGCTTGCGGCATCATATTCAACAAGAATTGAGGCTGTAATTGCTGCCAAAGGTGCATCGACAAAGAATTGAGCAAAGGCTGTGAATACTTATGTACATGGGATTTCTCAGTTTTTTTATTTTTAGTAAACTTTTTTTCACGTTGTCATTATGGGGTGTTGTGTGTAGAATTCTGAGGAAAAAAATGAATTTAATCCATTTTGGAATAAGGCTGTAACATAACAAAATGTGGAAACAGTGATGCGCTGTGAATACTTTCTGGATGCACTGTAAATAGTATGCTTCTGTTTATTTTCTTCTTTCTGTAGTTCAGTATTATTTTACAATTGCTAATAATTTATATACTTTATAAAGAAGGTGCTATATATTGCTGTCTCACAACTCCAGGAACATAGTGTCAATAAGGGGGCTCATGTGCTAGAAGGGGATATGGACAAAACTAATGCCCTAAAAAAAATTTTAAATAGATTTTCCCTCCCACTGCCATCTTCTTCCAATGACCAGTCTGCTCACATCATACCTGCTACATCAACAATTCATACCACATAAACTGGACTGGCCAGTGACAAGTCCATCTCTAATCATCAGTGTGGACTGTCCACAACTGAAGACCAAGTAAGGAGGCAATTGAGGAAGCTATACACAGGAAAAGTTATGGGACCAGATGGAGTCAGTCCTCAAGATCTTAATGCCTGTGCTGATCACCTGTGTGGTGTCATCTGTCACCTGTTCAGTCTGTCCCTAAGGCTCCAGAAAGCACCACTGCTTTGGAAAACATCCCGTATCATACCTAATTCAAAGTAGGCAGGCACCTCTTCACTTAATGACTACAGACTTGTGGCACTTATGTCTCACATCGTGAAGACCATTGAGAGACTGGTCCTGGACTATATGAGTCCTCTTGTGTAGACCACCTGGACCCACTTCAGTTTGCCTATTGGACAAAGATTGGAGTGGAGAATGCAATTATCTGTCTGCTCCTCAAGGCTTTGTCTCACCTGGAGAAAGCTGGCAGTACTGTTAGGATTATGGTTTTTTATTTCTTTGGTGCCTTTAATACCATCCTGCCATCCCTGTTAAGGGATAAGCTCAGAGATATGAAGGTGGATGGGCCTATGGTGTGGTGGATAATGAACTATCTGTTGGGCAGACGTCAGTTTATGAGAGTCAGGTCATGTCACTTATAGAAAGTACTGATAAAGGGGATGAGACAGAGGGGAGGAGGCTGGTGGAGAACTTTGTTTCTTGTTCCAAAAAGAACTGTCTGCATCTTAACATCAGCAAAGCCAGGAGCTGGTTGCTGACTTCCACCACACCAAAGAGCCTCTATAAACCGGTTACTATTCTAGGAGTGGATGTAGAGGTGGTCCACTGCTACAAGTACTTGGTGGTCCACATCAATGACGGGCTGGACTGGTCTCAGACCACAGAGGAACTGTATAAGAAAGAGAAGAACAGGATCTTTTTCCTTAGGAGAGTGCATTCCTTTAATGTGGGAAGTGACATCCTTCAAATTTTGTATAACTCAGTGATGACCACTGCAATTTTCTGTGCTGTGGTTTGCTGGGCTGGTAACATCATCTTCAAGTGAGGCCAACCAAATGAATAAGCCAATTAAAAGGGCAGGCTCAGTTATGGGATGCACTCTGGACCCCCTGAAGTTTGTAGCTAAGGAAAGAATTAAAACAAAACTGAATATCATTATGAACAATGCTGCACATCTCCTCTGTGACACACTAACACTGAGGATTTTCAACAAACAAATTATTCAGCAGGAGTGTGTAAAGAAATACTATGGGGGCTCCTTTTATACCAACAGCAATACACCTGCATAATGACTCTCTGGGACAGGACACAGTCATTTCTACATGGTGTGACTGCAATGTATGCAAGCACCCTCAAATGAAAGTCTGCAATGGGCACTTTAAACATGTCTGAATTGTTTGTTTGATTTGTAATTTTAAACTGTGGAGCAGCGGGGTAAATCAAGGAAAAATGTTTTTTTGCCTAAAACCTTAGGGAGGGCACAGTAAGTAAAGAAAGGACAACAGAAGAGTGCACTGCAATGAATGGATGAACGGCCCGAATCTGCTCTTCATTCTTATGGATTTGGCCGGAGTTTGCTTTAGCCCTGCTATAGGAAAACGTCTGCTGCTCTACTATATTCACTTGCATCTTATTGTATTTATATTTTTCTCTACTCCTTTACAGCTAAACTCAATATATTTTATTTATGTATCATAAGAAAGCAATTTTAAAAAGCTGAATCAGAACTTTCAGTTCATTTTTATATAGCACATTTTCCTTTTACAAGCTCAGAGCAGTTTATAGTTTTACAAATATAATATACTTAAAATAAAACATAAAATTTAATAAAATATATAAAACACCGTGCAATAAAACTCACACTAAAAAGAAATTTACTTTTGGCCTTTGCTGGCACATGCCAATAAAATACAATGGAATTGAATTAAATCCATAGATGCCTGTTATTGACGATGTAGGCAACTTTAACCAACAAAATGTCTTGATGATCAATACTTTCATTTCATTTCATTCTGCAGTCTACTTTGATTATCTGCTGGGAAACATTTACAGCTCTGTGTATTTAAACAGCAGTGCGTGGGATTTTGCAAACACTGGGGTATGCTAGATGGTGCATGTAATCACTCATCTCTGTGCACTTTATGATGCATATGCAAAAGTGCTTTTAGTGTCAATGATCTCCTTATTCACTCAACTACTTACCTTTTATAGTGTGATCTATTGATGGACTAGCGTCCTGTTTGGGGACGGTTTATGCCAGGCTAATTTGAACTTCATGGCCTAGACATTCTGGCACCCTAATTATCCTCTGTCTCTAATTGGATAACTATCTTTTACCCCTTCACCACCTAATTCCACTTGTGTGGTGAGTGTACTGGTACAAAAATGGCTGCCGTTGCATCACTGAAGTGGATGCTACACACCTGTAGCTGGTTGAAGGGGCTCTTCACTCACTTTGAAAAGCGCTTTGAGTAGTCAGATAAATCTTTATATATATAAAATCCAACATCTGTCTGCCTGCCTGCCTGCCTGTATGTCTGTCCATTTTTCACAAGAGAACTACTTAACGGATTTAGATCTGGCTTTTTTCTATAATTTGCTTGAACAGTTTGGCTGATTTTGCGACTTCTCTCATCGTTCTAAGATTTATTGTCCGGTTGCAGCACAGATTTATTTATGCAAATCCGAGAGACCGGCTGCAGGCAGAGGGGAGAGGTAGGCAAAACCTCAGGAGTAGGGAGTGCCAGCCTCCGTTTGAGTCGGTCTCCTCTCGCCACGAGGTGGAGCATACATGTCTCTGCTTAGCTTGCGATACTTGTTTGTTCAGCAGACATTATCATCTAGAGATTGTTAAAGAGTAACGTTTGACAATTTTGAGAGAGAGATCACAGCTACGTGTGTTTTAGAGAGTACCTGCTCATGCCCATGTGCTCTTCTCCCCACGCGGAGGACGCTCTCCCATCAGAGTTGAACACGATCAGATACAGTGTCAGCGTTTGAAGTTGGAGTGTATCTACCTTCTGCTTGGTCAGAGATACTTTGCCAACTTTTTACATTTTTAGCAAAGAGATCACAGCTACATTCTCACCCTGATACCCTGTACTTCTCCGGTCCTGTTCAGCCTATATACATCAGACTTCCAATACAACTCGAAGTCCTGCCAGGTGCAAAAGTTCGCTGACGACACTGCTATCGTGGGCTGCATCAGGAGTGGGCAGGAGGAGGAGTATAGGGACCTAATCTTTGTTAAATGGTGCAACTCAAACCACCTACACCTGAACACCAGCAAAACCAAGGAGCTGGTGGTGGATTTTAGGAGACCTAGACCCCTCCTGTACCCCGTGATCATCAGAGGTGACTGTGTGCAGAGGGTGCAGACCTATAAATACTTGGTAGTGCAGCTGGATGATAAATTGGACTGGACTGCCAATACTGATGCTCTGTGCAAGACAGGACAGACCCGGCTATACTTTCTTAGAAGGCTGGCGTCCTTCAACATCTGCAATAAGATGCTGCAGATGTTGTATCAGACAGTTGTGGCGAGCGCCCTCTTCTACGCGGTGGTGTGCTGGGGAGGCAGCATTAAGAAGAAGGACGCCTCACGCCTGGACAAACTGGTGAGGAAGGCAGGCTCTATTGTAGGCACGGAGCTGGACAGTTTGACATCCGTGGCAGAGCGATGGGCGCTCAGCAGGCTCCTATCAATTACGGAGAATCCACTGCATCCACTAAATAGTATCATCTCCAGACAGAGGAGTAGCTTCAGCAACAGACTGCTGTCAATGTCCTGTTCCACTGAAAGACTGAGGAGATTGTTCCTCCCCCACACTATGCGACTCTTCAATTCCACCTGGGGGGGTAAATGTTAACATTATACAAAGTTATTGTCCGTTTTACTTGCATTTTTATCACTCTTTAATATAATATTGTTTCTTTATCAGTATGCTGATGCTGGGGTATGTGAGTTTCCCCTTGGGATTAATAAAGTATCTATCTATCTATCTATCTATCTATCTATCTATCTATCTATCTATCTATCTATCTATCTATCTATCTATCTATCTATCTATCTATCTATCTATCTATCTATCTATCTATCTATCTATCTATCTATCTATCTATCTATCTATCTATCTGATAGCAAAACCAAACATATCATATATCATGAGGCCCTTGGATATGAAAGCCATCAATATAATAATACAAAGTATTACATTTTTTTTAATGTTTTTAATGTTTTTATTGGTTTTTAAAGTTTGTCCTGTTTCACTACTACGTGGGTGAACTCACCGGGGACAGCTAGTATGTAATAAATGTATAAATGTAAAGAATTATTATTATATTATGATTATTCCTCGTGTTTCTTATTGCAGGGATAGTCTTCAGCTGCCTGCACCTCAAATTGAATTAAGAGGGTGTGGGAATGCTATCTTGTCACAAGAGCAGTATAAATATTAGTGACTAGGTCAGAGTTTCTTGCAGCATCCCAGTCTTCATTTATGCAAATTCTAAGCAATATGCAGCACCTATAAAAATATTCACCCCTTTGTACATTTTCACATTTTATTGTTTTACGACATTGGTCTAAATTAATTATAAATATAAACCAACAGGTACTTAGCTGGATAAGTATTCACCCCGTCAAGTCAGTATTTCATAGATATATTTTTGGTTGCCATGAGAGTCTTTAGTCCCTGTGCTGTCATGCATGTATGTCCAGGAACCATCTTCCTGGCCCTGACGAGGTAAGCAATACCACCCTGGAAACACAGGGGGCACAGACTCTAACCTTATCTTCTTCTTCCTCCTCTGCAGCCAAGAGGGACAACTGATCCTGTCCTATTACCTGGGGAACTCTTTCCCATATGGTCCCCAGAATATAAAGCTGGCTTGCTGCTGGAAGGTGGTGTCAGTTGTAAAACTGACTAACCCAGAGGACAGAGCTTCTGCTGTGAAACTGACAACTTAACGTTTTTTTTTTTTTTTTTGTTTGAGATGTTTGTGGCTGCTCTTTTAAGTTTTTATTCAGCCAGGTTTTCCAGGGTGGATTCCCAACCTTTCTTGGCTTCTCAGACTCATCTGCCTGCCCCGGTCACTTCTTACATTGTGCAGGTGTCATTCCATCATCTTTACACATCTGAACAATGTCATTTTTCCGAATTCTTCTTTGTAAAACTGCTCAAGCTCTGTCACGTTGACTGTGAGTAAACAGTCTTTTTCATGTCCAGCTACAATTTCTCAATTGGATTGAGATTTGGAACCTAACCCGGCCTTTCCAGGACAATATCAGTTATTTTGAAGCTTTGTCTTCATGCTTGGGGTTGTTGTCCTCCTGAAAAACAAATCTCCAAGGGTACAGACTGTGTCAGTCAGTGTGAATCAATGTTGTATAATAATAAAATGTAAAAACTTTCAAGGGGATGAATGCCTTTTATAGGCATCATGAAAAGAAAACACAATAAGAAATGTTTGTTTTGCAGTGTGACCTTGTATAGCATTTCAAAACATTTAACTTCTTATTAGCGATAACTAACAGAATATGTATAAAGTGAAATCTAGAAGCTAGCATGTATACTGTAAACTTAGCATGAAACAATACTAGTGTAACTGTCATGGTACATATAGAACCTTCAATGATCAAAATGAAGACAGAGCCACTGGAGAAGGTAAACGTGAAACACATTTATTAAAATAAAATTCTACCACACAGTCAAAAAAAGTGCAAACAGTGGGCAATATGAATGGAATTATCAACTTTGTGCATAAACTGATTATATTTATTTCCACCAGCATTACAAGATTTATTAATATTGATTATAAATGATCTCACCAAATTCTGTATCAGAGCGTTGATTTGTGTGAACATGTTTCAGGTTGTAGGAAAGAGGTCAGTGTTTTATCTCGATTCCTGTCAGGTTGCCCCAAAGGAGTTCAAAGCATCACAGCAGGCAGAGGGATCTCATTTAATTTATAAAGCTATTGATTCTCACCACTGGGGAAGGTCATGAAGTTTGCTTTGTGTTTTAAGTTTAAATATTCACTGTTTGCCCCACTAACTCCACTCTCAGAGGCTGTGGTCGAATGGCATAATAACCTCATCATGGAAGAGAACTAGAAGAAAAAATTAAACACAATAAAGCTAATTTGTTCTTTGTTATGGTTTTGAATTTCATCTTTAATAATGATAGGCTATTCCATCTATATCGCTCTCCTAAAATAGAGGAAAAACATCAGTTTTACAAGAATGTCATGCACGTCAGGTTTCTGTTTGGTGCTGAGAATAGGCAAATGAGTTCTGCAATTTGTAAGTGAACACAACCTTTAATTTTATTATATTTTATACCCACTGCTTGGACTCACTTACAAATAAAAACAATTTTTATCTCCACAATCTGATTAAGCAGTCAAAGTAATGGGTATAGTTTTAGAATAAAATCAGAATATTTAGTTTACAAATTTCCAGTATATTATGTTTATTATTTCTTTGTATGCAATTTTAGTTGTTTTAAAGCAGACTAACTGAAAAAAATATCTAAGTGCCATTTATCTGGACCCGAAAAATAGGGAGAATTTGTTTCTTTAAATGACAGTATGTTTAATGTAGTATCAGGGCTTGAAGTGGGCCAGTTTTTCATTTTTTGCTGTCAGGAGTGTATACTGGAACTTAATGGTTGTGTGTCAGCAGCTCCTGCTTTGACCTTCATAGGGTATCCTCCCTCCAAATTTATGTAAGTGTCTCATTACAATCGATTCTCCAAGGGGGACGCTCAAGCTAGAAATCAAAGAAAAATTCTCAATACACAAGAAGCAGAAACAATAAAAAGTACCAGCACTAATTTGTTTCTAGGCACTGTGTATTATGAATAGCGGAATAGGGCAGTGCTCATTTCTGTTGTTTTAGGCTTCCACAACCCTGAGTTGGAATTCTGTGTCTAATTGTTGTTTATGTTGTGAATTCTATAGTTATTCATTTCCTTAAAACATTGATTATTTTGTTTTTTTATTTGTTATATTTTTTCTCTTTTGGATGCTATTTCTGATGATTTCTTTTTCTTTTCAACAACCATGTTAATCATGGCTCTGTTGGGCTGTTTTGGATCGCACAACGTCGATTTCATGACTTGTGATATCACTGATAAGGTTAGTCTTGGATTGTAACTAGAGGAATCTTTTAAACAAACTAGGAATTGTTATCAGAAGTTCAATATGGAAAGCATCAAACCCAAATTATATACATAATAATAAAGTAAAAGTTATAGAACCAAGAAGTCTTTTAACACTTTGAATGTGAGGTAGGAGTTAAGTCATATCTCATTGAGCCTGTCAATACGTGACATATAAGAGAAGTCGTATCTCAATATACAGCCACTAAAGATGCAGCCAGCCTGCTGGCGAAATTTGCTGCCACATCTCAGTTACATACTGCAGTGCTGTCATCTAGTGGATAGCTATAGAAATTTTTTTTTGGTGGCAACAGGTTGCGGAAAATAATGCTATAGACCAGGGGTCTCCAATCACAGTCCTGGAGGGCCGCAGTGGCTGCAGGTTTTTGCTCCAACCCAATTGCTTAATAAGAAGCACTAATTGCTCAAGTAACACTTCTGCTTCACTTTAGTTGTCTCGCTCATTAAGATTTTGAATGATTATTGCTTATTTTCATCTTAAACAGCTGTATTCATTCAGTTTTTAATGGATCCTAATTAGCAATAACATGCAAATGACAAAAGAGACCAGCATTTCTCCATTTGGCTTGTTACCATTTACGCCAGTGTGTATTTATCTTGCATTATTTGGTTTAATTAAATACTTGGAAGGAAAGTAAAGAGAAAAAAGTGAATGATTGAGAATTGCTCGTCCATTTTAGCCTTCAAATCATTTGGATGATATCCTTAGATAGGGGAAGAAAGTCTAGGATATGAGAATGACCTGACATAGCAGAGTTAAAGCACTAACAAGCCATGAAATTAAATTATTGGCAGAACTGCTTTCTAATTAAGCAACCGGGTTAGAACAAAAACCTGCAGCCACTGCGGCCCTTCAGGACTGTGATTGGAGACCCCTGGTAGACCAGGGTTCGCCAAGTCCAATCCTGGAGGACCACCATGACTGCAGGATTTCATTCTAACCCTTTTTTTAATGAGTGCCCTGTTTGTGCTGCTAATTAACTTCTTGTGAATTCATTTTAATTGACTTCTCTTTTAAGATTTGTTCCCCCTGAATTTCTCCATCATTCCTCTGAATTGCTTCATTTCTTTCCTTAAATGGCACCCAAACAGAAATGAAATGTGAAGTGAGTGAGCCAACAGAAGACCAACTAAGTCAGGGCCTCAAACTCCAACCAATTTCACTCCACCCAGATGCTTAATGAGATGCCGATTCTTGTCATTAATTAAATCCGTTCTTTAATTCCATGGTTTGTTGCATCAGCAGACATTTCCGAAACTGTTGATTTTCTCTTTTCTAACATCAGTGTTAAAATGTTTTGTGGACCTGAGCGGATCAGCATTCCTGATATCTCCATCTTTCTTTATTTTCAGATACTGTACAATGGACACAATTTTCTGGTCATGTTTTGGCTCATTTTGTATCTCATTATTGTTTGGCTGCTAATTAAGGACAAAGAAACAATTAAGGGGTCTGAGTATTCAACAGCAAGTCAATTAAAATGAATTAAAAATAAGTTAGAAGCAAAAACATGTCACTCATTAAGAAAAAGGGTTGGAGCAAAAACCTGCAACCACTGCGGCCCTCCAGGACTGTGATTGGAGACCCCTGCTATAGACAGTCTGTAGTTATGCCATTACGAAATAAAAAATCAGGGTGATCTCCCCTAGACTTTCTCGTATACTCACATATGAGGATGGATATTTGAGGAGTAAACCGCAAGACAATGATTATATTATGTGCATTAAAGAAGAACAAATCAATTATTCTAAAAGTAAAGTTTAATAAAGTGGACGCTTCAGGTGCATGAATAAAAAAGTACCACTTCTGGTTAGCGGAAATAGCTCAAAAATTGATAGAAATCTATGTTTTGTACCTAATACTTGTATGCAAAATTTGGTTGACCTAAGTGAAAATGTACTCAAGTTATCGTGTTTACACACACACACGCACACACACACAAAGAGACACGCACACATAATTCCAAAAATGGTATTTTTAGATTCAGGGTGGTCTAAAACGTCAAGATTCATCAAAATCTCGAAATTGAATTTTTGGACGATTATACTACATTCCCTACAAGAAAGTAAATCGGACTCAAGGAGGTCTAAAACATCGAGATTCATCAAAATCTCGAGGTTGAATTTTTGAATGATTACAATACTTTCACCAATACTTTGTATATGAGAAAGTAAAAAGTATAAAGTTGCTGATGTTTTGAAACAACTAGATTTATTGCAAGATGAATATTTTGATGATAGTGATTGTAGCTGCGTCTTTTCCAGGTTCCCAAAATCAAGCAGGATCCAGCATGAGACAAATGTGCAACAAAAGAGATCCCACAGTCCAATAAAGATCGTTTTAAAAAAGTTTAGTAAAAATTAAAAAAAAAAAATCACAAAAATGTAGAAAAAAGTTATTACATATGCAGAGTAACAAGCAAAGAGGGAAAAAGATTTCTTTTCTGTTTCATTACAATCTTAGCTTTCTCATGTTAAACTTTAGTTAATTTCTATACTTAAAAATTGTATTACAGGGTGAGTCAAAATTATGTTAACATTTGAATGGCAGAAGCAATTTATTCACAAAACATACTTCATATGTGCAAGATGATTTACAGGAATGTCTCAACCTGTTCGCCATCATGTTCAACATAGGTAGCATAAGTGGCACATAAATTGTCCACAAAAATTGTATATAAGTATACACATAGCAGTACCATTAGTATTAACATAATTTTGACTGCCTTGTGGAGGGCAGAGGAAAACAGGGTTGGGCAGACGCACCTCCCTTCCTCTCTTGTCCCTACAGGCTTGGTAATGATACTTCTGCTGTTTCACCAACAGAAACCCTGTTATGACTTTTAGTTCCTCTTTGGTCAAGTTTGATCATCTTCTAGATCTTCCAATGGAGGCCACAAGTAAATGCAGAGGGGCTGATCCGAGGACATCACTGAACCATCTAGTCAATAGCAGGGATGGATGGTACGTGCAAAGGGCAGGGATTCAATCAATGCAAACTTACTGTATGACCCATGCTTACTGGGAATTCCTTGTTCCTACCATCTCCATCATAAATTGTGTTCAATGGCTTACCCAAGTCTCTCGTCAATGGATAGATACATGTTGATCCATTCAGTGTACGACACTTACAGCCCCAGACGTCTAAGGGCATCACAGACCTGTTATTGCTCAATCTCACATAACGCACATATGTGATCAGGATCTCGTACGTTTCTTTTTCAGCTGACCCAAGCTGCAAATACAACTCCCTGATGTTCGTCCCCAGCCCATCTCACTGCCCGAAATGAGGACCTTATATGTGAATAAGTGATTAGACCATGGGTGTCACAAAATCACTTGCACTTTTATAATAACAACCATGGGTGTCACAAAATCACTTGCACTTTTATAATAATAGATAAGCACATCTGTTGGAACGGAATCCACAAATAGCTAGGATTTACTGTATATCATAACATCAGTTAAAAAATGTTTTTGTTTTTTTTTTTGCTGAAGAAGTCCATAATATTGCAAACTCCCTCTTAAAACAAAAGCTGAAGTCCAAACCACAAACAAGGAGGCATCTCCAGAGGTGTTCAAGGGTTGGGATAAAAAAGACAAAGAGTCATATCTTAGGTGTTTAATTGTGTGGTGCTAAACAAGCAGCAAAGAGACAAATAAAAAAAAATTAAACAAAACAGAAAAGAGTGATATTTACTGCTGAGAAAATATAATTCATGTTGTTATCCATGCAACAAAGCAAAACTTTGTACAGTCTTACATTAGTTATACCACAAACAGGATATATTGGTCCTAACTTACCAATACTGAATCTAGAGACACAAACCCAAAGATATAGAAAGAATAAATACTTATAAATAAGGAAGAAAATAATTATAGTGCCAGGATTTGATGTAGCGAGAACCAAAGTTATTAGGCTAAACATCTGCCAAAGAAGAAAAAGCACCAAAAACAGAATGTTCTAATGGTGATCAACATCAGGACATAATGTGAATCCACTGTAACCTCTTTTCAAAGGAAGCCAGTCAATTCATTTGTTTTATTGCGCCCATGAGGTATTAATATAATACATTTAAATACTCAGGATGCTTCAACTTGTTAAAGCAGGACATCAAAGTCTCTTCTTTTAATGGAAGGTTTCAGTTTTTAAGACCAAGTATTTCAATTGGGAAACAGCAGGATCTTTTCTATAAAGTGTCTAGACACAGGATGTTAAATTCACTTAGTGTGAATATTACTTTTATGTTCTAGGATTCTATTTCTTACATTGCTTTATGTTTTACCAATTAAATAAAGCGGGCGTGGACAAATCAGTATACATATTACCCCCTGCCACATTCTGAATGATGTGTTAAAGTAACACTTGTGTTGTTAATGTCAGTCTCATCTCCTTTTAGCAGCTTATTACAGCAGCTGCACCTCGAACTCGGAAAATGACCAAGTCTATTAACTAGCAAAGAATTCAAAGCTGTAGAACTGTAAGTGGAGGGAACACAGCCATAATCTGTTTTGATAATTAAATCTGTAATACTCTGTGTTTCAATAGTAGAGAGGGAAATCTTGAAATGACTGGATTTGGTTTGTAAAATACTCCAGTGTCTTTAATGCATATGATGAGCTAATAGAAATAAATAGAATATGTGACAGTACAAACAACTTTATTCATAATTTGCTTTACTTTAGGTTCTAATAGCCCTTCCCGATCAGCAAGCACTGCTCTTTTTATATGCTTTCCTGATTATCATTTGTATTATAGTCCTACTCAGTTTTTAAATTATCTATCTTTCTAAAGGTCAAAGTTTTCTTGCTAGTTTTTGATATTCAACAGTCTTCAAATGCAAACAAACTGGCACAATGGGAAATAATAATAACAAAAATAGTGCATTTTATTTATAGAGCACCTTTCCCATGTTCAAAGCACAAATTTTCAAAACAGTACAAAAATAAAGGCACAGAAAAAGGTAAAATAATTACCAATGGATGTTTTTTGTTCTTGTTTTTTAGTCTTATACGATTTCTCGTATTAGAAATTTGTTAGTTTTCGCATACCCCTTGGGGTCAGAGTGCAGGGTCAGCCATTGTACAGCGCCCCTGGAGCAAATACAGGTTAAGGGTCTTGCTCAAGGGCCCAGCAGAGTAGGATCTCTTTTGGCAGTGACGGGGATTCGAACCAGCAACCTTCAGGATACCAGCGCAGATCCTTAGCCCCAGAGCCACCACTAAATGATGTAATCTGTGAAGGATGTAAACTAATTTCAAACATTAAGCATAAAATAATAGATGCATACATGAAATACAAAGTTCTCAATTACATTAATAAATAAATAAGGAGTAAAATATAAAAAAAAACATGTAAATTGCTAAAAGAAATCCCTGAACAAATAGCATAATTTGTCTAAGCTAATATATAGGAATATCAGTTTAGACATTCGACCACCCTTAGTAATGACTGCCTGTGATAAAGAATTTAAAGTAATACTCTTCCCAAAAATTATTTTTATATATTACTTACTCCATGTAGTTTGAAGTGATGGCTTTTCTTTTCATGCAGAAAGGAGAGGAAAACATTTTATGATTTAATAGAAGCCAATAGTGACTTATGCTGTACAACAAAAAGCAATGTGAAAAATTTCAATGAAGAAAAGAATGTCATGTTACTCGTGTCTCATAATCCGCATGTCAGTTATCTGGTTGTATGCGCAAAAGTTCATAATGCATGTTTTTTTTGCTAAATTATAATTACTTAATAGTTAACTTAATCGTTACCTCCAGAGTAATCAGCGTGCATCTGAAACAGTAACCTAAAGCATCATGGAACTGTTTTCCAGGGTCACATTTAACATGATGACAATTATGTTGGCACTTCCATCTTAAATCTACAGCCATTTGGTTTAAGGGTAAAGCGCCTCATTCTGCTCTCTCTGCTGCCTTGATGTGCAACTTTTAGAGACCCTGATGGAAAACAGTGTGGCCTGATGGGAACATTCTCACAGACCTCAAACCCAAAGAATGCTAAGACATCCAAAAATAAAAAGAAAAGAAATGGGATTATTTGAGGGAAAAAATATAATAACAGAGGAGGGTATAGAGCTTTGCATGCAATGATACAAAAATAAGAAAAATAATAATAAACATTTACATGTCTCCCTCTTTCTATTCCTTCAGGAGAGAGCTAAGGAACTGCTGGAGTTGACCTGACAGAACTCCTTTTAGTAGCTCCAAGTGTTCCTGAAGCCCAGCTTTCTAGTAAAGGGTGAGACAAACCCACTTGTTCCTCATACAGAGAGGTATATGTTATAGGGATACTCCCCCTGAAAACAATATTTTTTTATGTTACTTACCCTATGTTGTTTGTGGTGATGGCTGAGAAAAATGTCATTTTTTAATGTAGAATGTGGATAAAGAACTTTCTGGTAGAATAACCAACAATGGAGACCAACACTGGACTATAGAAAACACTTTTAAAAAATCCATGAAAAAATTTTATGTTACTCGTGTCACATAAACCACACACTAAGTCATCAAGTTGTTTGTTAACGAAGGAAAAAACAAATGTATTTTTTATTGAAATATTTTTTATTTTCTGGAAAATCATAGCAGTGTATGCAGAGGAAATGTATTCATATGAGTTTGAGCATTTCAATCGAAGACCTGCCTCTCCTCCTCATTCATTGGTCATGAGACCTGCCTTCAGTTCAAAACCTCATCTCCACATGAATATGTTTACTCTACGTGCCCTGCTCTGATTTTCTAATAGTATTTATTTAATGTTTTAGCAAACATTTTGCCTATTGTGATCATACAACTAAATGATTTGACATGTGAATTATGAAACGCGAGTTACGTGTGATTTTTGTTTTGATTCAGCTTGCTCGGACCAGCGTTGGTAACCGTAGAAACCTTTTATATTAGAAATTTTGTTAACTCTGTATTGCATTTAAACATGAGATTAAAAATTTTTCTGGTCATCACTACAAACTATATTGCGTAAGTAACATATAAAAAAAATGGCTTTGATTGTTCCCCAGTGATTTTGGACTTAAATTGGTGTCCCAGGACTCACTTGCTCTAAAACTCCATAAACAATATTGGAGTATATTTTAAAATATCAGTCACAGCAGTGCCAGTGTACCTGCCACCTGGTCATCTCAGAGCCCGACTCCTGCCTTGCACTAAAAAAGATCTGCTGTAATTTCAGTCCCTGCTGGGCTCTGTGCTAAATCACGTTATGGTGACAATATTTTACCTGGAGTGTATGTGTCCAAGTGTACTTATGGATTTTGTCATCTTTACGTAGTTACATGAGGGCACTTATTTTGCGGTTTATAAGGTGGTGCCATGAGATAGCTCCAATAGTTAAAAATGGTGAGGCAGCTGTGTGTGTGCTCACATTTGTGATGGTGTAGCAAGGAGCTCATGGTGTGCAACATGAGGCAGCCCAGTTGGGTTGGGAGGTGGCATGCAGGCAGAAGGTATTGATCTATGAGTGATAGCGGAGAAGTTAGCAAAGCATTTCAGTGAAAGAAAACTGCCAAAGATAGACAGAGAGATAGGGAAAGTGATTACTTACTGGAGAGTAATGTGAGTTAGAGCGTTGGTGGTTGAGCTCGCATGCACGGGCACTTGTTGTGGATTTGTTGGCTTCCTTTCGGGTTGCGTCAAGTAAAAACAGACTACGTCAGGTGCTCTTGGTGTTTGGAGGAAGCAAGGCGGGGTGTCAGTTGGGATTGGTGGAAGGGATCCTGAAGTTGTATAGTAAGGGGAAGATGGATGTCAGAGGTCGCCTTCGTTTTGCAGCTAAAAGTCTGTTATTAGTGGAGGCTGCACTGCAGTACTTCTGAATAGCCTGAACAAGAAGAAGGGGGGATGAACTTATTTTTATTTATCCCCTAAAGCACAGAGAGTTGGGGATAAATGTTTTCAACTAGACATTTGTTTTATTTGAGTTTTCCTTGGAAGACATCGTTTGTTCCCTGGAACAGCCTGAGAAAAGACAACTGGGAATTTTCTAATTTGTTTTTTTTTGTTTTGACTCCATTGAGGTTTTCTTTTTATTTATTTTCATACATGAACTTTAATTTTTTGATGGACTTATATGAGTGATACATTTTCACTGAACTCACGGTGATGGACAGCACTAATGGCCTGGCAACCCAAGCACAATGGGTACTGGCCCATTACCTGGCCAGGAGGAAGGAAAAATTGAACATTAAATGTCCTCTCCAATAGGTGTTGGCATTCCAGTGGGCACACAGCAGAGATAATCACTCAGCTGAGAGGCCATTTTATTAGAAAGACAAGGGGAGACAATGGGACATGACCTGGAAGTGCTTCCACTATGAAAAGAGTGAAGGAGAAGAATACATGGGTTTATGTCACTTTTAAAGCCTTTTGTAAGGTATTTGTGATAATAAACCTTTTATCTGAACCCAGTACTTGTGTTGTTGTGGTTGTGTCTAAGTTTTGTTATGCCCCCTACTGGTCACATCGCTCTACTTGCACTTTTGATAAAAACTAATGTTTTGATATCACCTTGCTTTTATTACAGGACCATCTCTTTTCTTACCATCACTTCTGGTTTATCCTTGGTATGACTGCTTGATGCCCCATGGTTGAAGCATTGCAAGCTACATGGTGGGTACTGTCATCACAGACTCCTTTTTACAACCAGTGCTCCTAAGGTTTGAGACTCTTTCAACTCATGAGCCATCATTATGGGGCTCATTCATTTCCTACATAAACATTTTTATTAAATAGGAACTTTTAAAATTACTATCTATGGGAGACATACACAGTAAAGTATACTTTATAAATTGTCAGATCATTCAAAGTTCATGGATATTCTGCACTTTTTCTATATAAACATATTTACCATTTTCAACTAAGAAACAGTACATAAATAAGACAGAAAAATTTAACATACTGCTCATGATTGCAGTCGGTATGGTACTGATGGCATTAATACTCTTTTCATACACTGCACAAATTGTTTTAAAGCTTTCAAGTAAAACAATTTTTTTATTATTTAAGGAAAACTTAGAAGGGAAACCTAAATATGACATTAAGAAAAAGTCCCCTCAGCAAAATACTTCAAACCAACTCTGAAAGCACATTCAGAATTTTAAAGGGCACATATTTTTACAGTAAAGCCCTAGAGATAACGGTGATAATTTTGTGCAAATGGTATGATCCTGGCATTTATCTTTCCTTAATGATATAAATAACATGGTTTGTGTTTTGGCATCATGCAATACTGGCTCCCTTGAGGCCTCGTAATGTCATTTGATGCAGTGCCAGAGCTCCAACCATGGTGACATTGTGTAATGGGCTTTGCTATGAATTGTGTCAGTTACTAACTTATAGCTGGTCTGCCTACATGAAATGTATGGTGTTACCCCCAGCAATAAAACTTTCAAGAAAGGATTTTGAGGTTTGGTCATACCAGAAGCAAAATGCATGTCAGTTAAAGTATTATGCCCATCAATGGTTCATAACAAAGAAGATAAATCAGTTTTAATAAAGAAATGCAAAAAACTAGAAAGCTGGAAGCTGTATGGGGGTCATGAGACTTGCAAAACTAGTAATTGAAAAATGAATCAGCTTTGTTTTGAAGACTGCTTGTTATATATAATGGAAAATGGAGCAGGGATATTACATATTAAACAGGTAAGTGGTGACACTTGCATTCAAGCATCCTGAATAATGTCCTTGAATGGTTTATATACTTTTTAAAAATAGGAGGTTTCCTATTCACCAAAGTGAGTTTTCATCCTATCATACCTCTTCTACTTGTGGGGTTCCATTCTTTGGTCATTTCTCTTTTTGATATACATGCTGCCTTTTAGGCTCGATTGTCAGAAAGGATGGCTTCTGTTCTCGTTGCTATGCTGATGACACTCAGGTCTATCTGCCACTGAAATCAAAGCGCAGCAACACAATACAGTCTCTCCATGTGTGTTTAAATGATATTAAAACCTGGATGGCATTGAACTTTCTTAAACTCAATGATAACAATACCAAGCTTGTAATGTTCAGATACCCAGGCATTTTGACTATTTCTGATGTTCTTCGATCACTTGCCATATATTATAAAATATCAGCATGATTTCTGACAGGTCATTCAAATTTGACAAACAAGTAAATTCTGTTGTTAAATGTAGTTGTTTTTTCCAGCTGAGACTTTTAGCTAAGGTACAGGTGTTTTCTTCCTTTAGTAATTCTGAAAAGGCCATTCATGCTTTTATAACTTCATACTTAGATAGATAGATAGATAGATAGATAGATAGATAGATAGATAGATAGATAGATAGATAGATAGATAGATAGATAGATAGATAGATAGATTGATTGATTGATTGATTGATTGATTCCCTGGGGGAAATGTGGCTATTTGCAGAAGCTCTTCAACTAACTAAATAAATTAATAAATACACACTATGGTCTGAACACACAATAGAATTGCTAAAAAGTAAGGAAATTAAAAGGTAAGAAAGCTTCTGATCCACTGAGGCATTATACAGACATATTGCTGTTGGTATAAAGGAGCCCTCATTGCCTTTCTTGATGCACTGGCTACTTTGTTTGCTGAAAGGCCTCAGTGTTAGTGTGTCAGAGAATGTACAGCATTGCTCATAATGGCACTCAGTTTTGTTTTAATTCTCTCCTTTACTACCACATGCAGGGAGTACAGAGTGTATCACATAACTGACTCTGCCCTTTTAATTAGCTTGTTGATTCAGTGGGCCTCTCTTGAAGTGATGTTACTGGCACAGCACACCACAGCACAGAAAATCACACTGGTCATCACAGAGTTATAAAAGCTGTGATGGATGTCATTACTCACATTAAAGGACCACAGTCTCCTAAGGAAGAAGAGCCTGCTCTGCCCTTTATTATATAGTTCCTCTGTGTTCTGAGACCAATCCAACCTGTCATTAATGTGGACCCTCAAGTGCCTCCACTCCTTGAATAGTGACCAGACATAGAGGCTCTTTGGTGCAGCGACAGTCAATAAGAAGTTCCTTGGTTTTGCTGATGTTAAGATATAGACAATTCTCTTTGCACCAAGTTCTCCACCTGACTCCTCTCCTCTATCTCATCCCCCTTATCAATACACACTATAAATGCAGAATCATTGGAGAATTTCTGCAAGAGACATGGCCTGGTGTAATATGTATAGTCTTAGGTTTACAGAGTGAAGAGAAAAGGAGAGAGGCCTGTTCCTTGTGGTGCTCTAGTGTTATCAGAACCACAGACCTTGAGTCTCACAAACTGAGGTCTGTCCGAAAGATAGTCTATTATCCTGGACACCATACATTTATCCACCTGCATATCTCTGAGTCTGCGGTGGGTTGGCACCCTGCCCGGGATTGGTTCCTGCCTTGTGCCCTGTGTTGGCTGGGATTGGCTCCAGCAGACCCCCGTGACCCTGTGTTCAGATTCAGCGGGTTGGAAAATGGATGGATGGATGGATGGATGGATGGATACAAGTATAGCTGGATGGTACTGGAGAAATCAAAAACATAATTCACTCTGTATGTACATTTTAATCAGGCAACGTTAACGACACTTGCAGCTAGTCCAGAGCACTGCTGCTTGCCTATTGACAGGCTCTCACAAGCCTGACCACATCTTACCCATACTCCCCTCACTCCATTGGCCTCCCAGTCCACTGCAGAATTGATTTTTAATTCTTGTTCCTTGTTTTAAAATGTTTAAATGGAATGGCATCCTCTTACCTTTCAGACCTCCTTCATATTTACACACCAACAAGAACACTGTCATCTACTAGATAGATGCTTTTAGTAGTGCCAAGGTCGAAGTTGAAGCAAAGGGGGGATTGGGCTTTTGTGGTGGTCACTCCTGCGCTTTGGAATAGCTTACCTTATTAATGTTAGATTTGTCTTTGCATTAGTTATGGCTGTCCCCGTTTACTTCCAAAACAAAAAAAACTGCATTCGATGCCACAATTATAAACAAAAATGTCATCCAATGGTGTTCTAACAAAAAACTTGAACTTAGATTGGCTTTTATTAAGGCTTAAAGGAACTCCATCTCTACAGCAATCTCATCACCAAGTGACGCCTCCTTCCAGGTGCCTGAGCTTTTATGGTCCAGGGGCCGGAAGGGGAGAAGTCAGTTACCCTCACTAGGTGGTTTCTTGCTACTGTGGAGTCAAAAAGGAAGATGACACAGTTAGTGGCAGCGTCCCCACTCTGTCTGCAGTGGTATTACATACCTGGGAGGAACCTGGATGATGACCCTTTGCATGCATGACATTCTTTTTGCTGGCCTTTGACCCCATAAGAGGTTAAAAATTATGCTGGTTTATGTACATTCATTTCATAGATTCAGTGTGTGTATGTGTGTGTGTGTGTGTGTGTGTGCGTGTGTGTATTTTGAGTATATCTTTTTCGTATGGTTTGTCATAATTGTGGTTTTGCTATGTGTATGGATATTTTAGTTGTTTCTTTTAGCTTATTTTGTTCAGCAATTTGGTTCAGTTTAGGCTGTTTTTTAATGTGCTTTATAAATAAAGTTTGGCTTGAGTTGACAATAAAAGTAACAAGATTTGTACTGTGCTTAAAGATTTAAAGCAGGATGCTCAGGTTCTCTCAGGGAGGGCCAAAGCTATTGCAGTTTAATCAGAAGACAGTGTCAGTGAGTGAGTTCCTTGTGCAAATGTCCATCCCAATCTACTGATTGTGACGATGCGGGTCCACTCCAGACACTCTTCACATTTGGGAGACTCTCGAACCTAACACCGTTGATAGTTATGACCGAACTTAGCTGACTAATGGGGAGAAATCTCACATGGTGGAAAAGTACAAAGGTGCTTTTATTAAAAGAATCCTAACAAACCAAAAACAGTGTCCACAGTGCAGTGCTTCAAAAAAGATCCAGAAATAAATAATCCATAAAAACCAAGTGAAGAGTGGGAAATAAAAACCACAAAAATAAATCCATTAAAACCAGAAGTTAAAATGCAGTCACTGGCTCCTCCTTCTTCATCTTCCCCGGTCACCCATCACTCGTGCAGCCGGCGGAGATTCAGCAACCACAAACTTCATTCCTCTGACCATTCGAGGTTGGCTCTCCTCCCGTCTTCCATCACGCACCCACAGTCGTACGTCAGATCCTTAGGGAGGTCATCCGCCATGCTCGCCTCACTCAACACCATTATTCAGTGGGGCAAACCAGCCCTTAGAGCGCCACAGCCTACGCTCCTTCACGGGGCCCAAGTTCATGCTACCTTTCCTCCATCTAGGTGGCCAGATCGTCCTCCTGAGACTGCTTTTTAATCATCTTTTTCCCTCTCAACCATTTCGTTCCATCTATTGCCTTTCTTTCTCCTCTCCCCACTTGCACTCGCGCTTCTCATCTTATATGTGGGGACGTGGCACAGGTGTGGCGATTAGGGACATGGACAATTCCTCACCTCTGCACTTAAGTGAGGAAACGCCTGCGCCGCATCGCGCCAGCCACACTACCATGCCTTCCCCTTAAGCTGCGAGTGCAACGATTAATTATTTAAAAGGCAATGAGCCACGGACCTCACCTTACCATACTAGTCACATCAAGCAATGTGAGTTGTCCTCTTTCTAGTAATAACGGTGCATTAGAAAAGCCATATTTCTGCCAGAAGGAGTTCTCTATCAACTTTCCTAACTCCCTAATTAAGTTATAGGGATGCAAGGAGCCAGAAGCCAAAATGACCTTATTGGACATGTCAATAGCTGCTTGCTTGTTGCATAGCTTATAAGGCTTCACTCTTTTTTTATATATATATATTTCTGAACTCTATGTTATTTTGGGGTTCTACCCCTGCTGCATTTATGTTAAATTTATGCATTTTTTGTTCATTTTTTATGTTAATATTGTTGATCATTTAGGTTCTTAATGTCTAAGCATCTTTGAACATCTTTTGTGCCATGTGTTTTTTAAGTGGTCCTTCAAGAGACAAAGCCACCTGTCGTCACCGTTATGTGCGTGCCGTCAGCCAAAATTCCACAGTCCATTGTAGTTCATTGAAGGCACTGGCATTGATGAGTGTCTTTTGTGATTATACTGTGCTTTTTTTGTGAATATTCTGGATTTTTTTTTACCTTATTCTCTTTTTTTGACTTTGCCTACTGAATTGTATATTGGGTCTGGACTATGTACAAGCCAGAGTTTCATGGCACTCCCTCTTGTGAACATTGCAAACAGCAACTCAGTAGCGCTCCTTCCTAGGGACGCAGGCAGCAACTCAGGCATCAGCTCGGGAACTCCCTCCTGAGATCCTGGCCAACAGCAACATAATGCTGCCTCCTGGGAACATGGTGAATGGCACGGTTATTCCCCCAACTAAAAATTCAGGCTCACAAAAGGAAATAGCCTCAGAGAGCTCAGTTAATTCAGTTAAGGAGAGGAATCAAACGATTTATCAACAAGTGTAGAGGACATCAAATCCTTTAGAATCTTTGCATATACATGTTTAGCGGGCTCAAAAGGAACAGATGCAAAGACAGGAACAGGTGAGTCAGTTTCAGCTGAACGTAATGGAGTGGATGGCTCAAAAACAATGGAAGCAGCACAGATTGGAGTGGGTGACTTAGATGAGGCAGACATACCTGTAGACCAGGAAATGAGTGGTTCAATGGAGATTACAGCATGCCTTGTTTTAAATAATTCAATATTTATAACTACAATATAAATACAATTAAATAGGTAACTCAAAGCACTCCGTAGCAAATAAAGGAACTAGTGACTTAACAAAACAGGCATTGAAGACTGGAGACTTGGTGCAACAAGGACTGGAGACTTGGGTCTTGAAGTAAATGCCACATATTTGATTTTCAGGCTTGCCTTTGTAAAAACATAAAATGATGTAATTGAACAAAATGTATGTGTGTAAGTACAGAAAATAGGACAGAATGATCAAACTTGTTTGTGTTTTGCGTACGTGACAAAAAGCATATATACTTTCTGGAAGTTTTCTTTCAATGATGTGTGTGACAAGAAAATATACCTTTAGGGTAAAGACTTTACCAATTGGAATAATACAAAATGAGTCAGGACGCTATTTTTATTGCTTACGTGGTCTACGATCAGGAGCTATAAAAGAGCAAGGATATCTGCGCTCGAGGCAGATGAAGTGCGGTGTCCTAGGACTGTATTTCTCTGTCATTTTACCCTTGCCTGGTATGTATCAATAAAAGGTTTTTACTAATTTTAATTTCTTCTCTGTCTTCAGTCACAAAAAGTGTCCACACCTTCATAGCCCTAGACTTATATCCGTCCACTAAATATTGAATGCTTGTTTGACACGCAGGCAAATAATCATCTAAATCGTAGAAGTACCCGCCCTGCTTCAGGTCTACAATACTGGACAAAAAGAATGAGGCTTTAAGCAATTTATTTTTGTCCTATAAATAATTATACATCTTTATACATTCTCTTGGAGGTATGTATTCATTCAGGGCATCACAATATTCTCAAAAAATCTATCCACATCTTCCAAGGTTTTCTGTAAATAATGCAGCAACATGGTTATTAGTTTTTTGAAGGCCATTCATTCTATTATAATACTGACAAGAAAAGATAAAATATGTGAGGCCTTCAAAATTGCCTAAAGAAAACAGGCCAGAAACCTAAATGGCTTGGCCATAGGTAGGTCTCACCCTAGAGGAGCCTTACCCTAGTAAATTGGGAGGTTTCACAATGGAGAACAAGCTTCTAAAGTTCAAAGAGCAAAAGACAGTCTCAGATATCTCGAAATATGTCTCACAATAGGGATTACTGGGAAACTCAGAAGGCAAAGTCAAAAACAGAGCAAATGGTAAAAAAAAAATATTGAGAAAACTTACAAGAGAATAGAATATAATCAGAAAAGAAACTCACTAACTCCAGTGCAAGGGAATGTGGGTTTTCCTTAGTCTTTATAGGGCTGTTTGAATTCCCTTGACAGTGCGGATAGCCACCCACAAAACACATGGCACATGGACACGAAGAAACTAAATGATCAAATGACCAACAATATTAATATGAAAAATTAACAAAACAAACATAAAAGAGACATTTGTACCCCAGCCTTGTGGGGAACCCTGCCAGAAATAAAACACAATGCTGCAATGCTGATAATATAACTCATAGCTGTAACTTTCATCTATGATAACACTGCTTGCACATCTTCCAATTCCATGCAGCTAACAAGAGACACCACCAACCATTTGAGGTAGGCTAAGTATTTAGTGCAGTTTAGACAATACTGTGTATATTACCCATGACATACTAATAATGAAAAAAAGAAACAAACCACCTTAAAGGATGCAAACCACTCCAGCAATGATACAGAGAGTGTAATTTATAGCTATGGTATTATTTATTGTCTTAGCTGGGTAGTTCATCTTCTAAGAGCTGTGTGTTTCACTGAATTCAACATGGCTAAAGTAAGCTATCTGGCTGACAAGCAGTTTGATGTAGGACTGGGATCCTTCAACTTCCACCATATCCACATCTAATTAAATTGATGTTGTTTATTTTGAATAGAACTGATGTGATTGATAATTAAATACAGTGTAGTGATGTGACATAGGCAAACAAGCAGCACAGTGCAATGTCTAATTAAAATACATTTGCTGCAAAATTATTGTAGGGCAGTAAACATTTTGAGAACTAATTGGGGCATCTAAATTGGGACTTAGATAGATAGATAGATAGATAGATAGATAGATAGATAGATAGATAGATAGATAGATGACTTTTCTGGAAGATAAAGGTAGCCCATTCTTGATTTAGCCACTTTTACAACTTTTACAACATTTATAGACAAGTAACTGCACAATCTCCAAATTAGCAAAATGTAGATAATATGATCATACAGTACATTCATCCTTATCACCGCTTCTGCAGAGAATATATCCAGCAGGTCCTCCCTATTCAGATTTTAATATCAGTAAATATCTTGCCTCATGCTGGGCAGAAGGTGCTGTGTATGATGTATTAACTAATAATTTGCAGTCTCATTGGTGTTTTCAGTGGAAAACAAAGAATGGAAATTTTGGGTGCTTCAGAACATGCACAATTGAAATGTATAGTTCGCTCAGGCTTGACACCTTTGATATAATGAATTAAAAATGGATTTTTCCAAAAAAAATAACATATAAGGGCCTGAGCATGCATTTCTATCTGTTTAACAGGAGCAGCAGGTAGACCAAAGCAGTAATCTTCCCTGTTGCCTGCATGTAGCTAACCATGTCTGAATAAAAAATTGTATTCTCAATGATAAATATTACAAGAAATGTGGAACAATAAAATACAAACCAGTTTTAATAAATGAATAAGATTTATAGAGCATGATTCAATGCATACAACCTGAATTGACCATCAATTGAACTTATTTGGATTCATTGTGAATGTTGAATATTTCATCAGAGGCAGACACTTCAATTTTACTACTAGGGACATTTTCATCTTTATCACGGTGGACTCACATGAAAATGTTTTGATTGAGGGCCCAAAAATGACCTCCACTTTAAGGGAGTTCTAGTACTGAAGGACAGGAGCAGTGCTGTAAGCAACCTTGTTGGTAATTGCTCTGGCAAAGGCAAGCGATGCCCCATTTTAATGGTGGATACCCATGGCTTATGTACTCCTGGGACATGAGAGAGATGGACAATGTTGAACCACAAGATACAGACCAGTACTCCCCCAAGCCAACAGGTGGCTCTATTAACCCCAGTGTGGGAAAGAATCAGGGGTATTAACTGTCCTCCTAAAAGAAGACTGGGGTCTAGCATTGTAGGGACACTTAGATACACTGGGAAGAATTGTAACAGGGACCATCATGACTGGACTCTATTTAAATATGTTGAAGTTGTTTCTTGGACTCAAAAATTCAAAAATTGTTAAGCTTCTGTTTTGGGTGTTTCTGCAGTCATGGAATTCAGCTGTTGAATTCAGTTGTTTTTGTTGTGATAAGTTTTTATGACCATTTCCTTTTTAATTATTTCTTCTGTGACACCATATTGCTTTTGTCATTGTCACAACGAGATAAAGGTCGATGTCGCACAAATTGCATATCATCTGAGTATATAGACATCGTCAAAGAATTTTGCATATACCTTACTATATTAGTCTGATCTCTTGGATTTGACTCTGTTTAATTTATTGACTTTAGTTCTTGTCTCTCATTTTTCCTAAAAAATAAATGCCTTTCTGGTTCTTGATCATTTCCTTATGTCTTTTTTGACTTTATTTGATTTTTGCTTCATGGTTTCAACTCTGTTTAAACACTTATTTTCTCTTTTTACTGGTATCAACCTTTGCTTGTTTTTCGGTCTCACCATCTTCTGAGCCTTAATTGGAACCCATCTACGACTGCTATGATTGCAAGGATCGCCTCTGGAGCTCTCTAGGTCATTGCTGACCCCTGATGAGTTTCACAGATCTGCCCCAAAGCTACTCTGTGAAACTTAAAAACTTCTACCAGTTATTAAAAAAGCAAACTTAGTATGGAAGAGAGAGTTGCCAAGAGTTCACCTGGCAGGAAGTTGAGGCCAGTGAAGACAAAAAGAGTGAGCAGGAGGAGAAGCCAAAATATGTCAAGGGTCGAAAAATGGGCAAGCCACCATCATCGAGAGATAGAACATTAGGACAATGTAGATGAGAATAGGCCATTCAGCCCAACAAAGTTCACCCGTCCTATCCACTGAATTCTTCTAAAAAAACATCAAGTTGAGTTTTGAAAGTCCCTAAAGTCCTACTCTCTACCACACTACTTGGTAGCTTATTCCAAGTGTCTATAGTATCTGTGTAAAAAAAAAAAAGTCCTAATATTTGTGCGAAAGTTACCCTTAACAAGTTTCCAACTGTGTCCCCTTGTCCTTGATGAACTCATTTTAAAGTAACAGTCTCTATCCACTGGACTAATTCACCCCTGTTTAGCGATGCCTTGAAGACTACAGGTTTACTACCTTACCTATCATTTGCTTCCTATCACCAAGACCCTTTAGCTTTCTGTTTAATGATATGTTTTGTGTAATAAAACCCCTTAATTTTATAGATTATTTGAGTTCAGGACAATTTTTTGGCAGTTACATGCCCCTCACTACAAAAGACCTGCATGCAGAAAACACCGCCGCACAGCAACGACATTGTGCTAATGACACTGATGAAGAGACACAGTGTTGAAAGGAAGCAAATGCCGCGGCTCAACAACGTGTAAATGAAACACCTCAGCAATGGAGGGCAAGGCTTGAAGTTTTCACTAAAAACATTGTCTTTTTGGAGGTATTTTCTCAAGACAAAGATTAATGAGACTCATATGCCAGCAATACGGCTAAGATACGGTATCACCAGTGTCTTCTAACGAAAGCTAGTGGGGCAGCAAGCACCTGTGGGTCCACGTCTGCCCTGGGTAATTGTTAAGAGTTAGATGATGACGCCTCTCCAAGTTCACAAATACACTAAAAACTGCCAGGGGGTCTTTGGGTTGTTTTTTGGCCTGAAGACCACACATGGCTAGATGCTTCATATTCAGGACTTTCTGATTTTGAACTTGCTGTTTTGTTGTTATTGTTGACCTAATTATTTGTTTGGACATTAAATGGGGTACCTTGGAAGTCCCCAACCCTTCACCTTATTTCTCTTGTATCATTACAGTATAAAGAGACATTTCTCATGCACTAGGCTGTTTTGCTCTGACTATTTATGAACTCTGAAACACTCAACATCTTATTACCACCATTGTCTTCCTATTCTGTAGAGAGGCATGGAGTTAGTGAAGGGCATCATTAGTGTGAATCTGCAAAAGGGAACAAAAATACATTGAAAGAATTACAAAAGAGGACCAGAAACACAATGTTTCAGCTGTGGTAGCTTTCAGCAGGTATGTGACTGAGAAGGATAAAGCAGGTTAAATGTAGCAGGGGAAAGAGGGAACAAAGAAGAGAAGGGCTGGAGAGGATGTGAAAAGCAGCCATTAGAGAAGATGAAGGACGAGATTAAAATGTAAATCTGTCAATTAGTGCCGGGGGAAGCTTCACTTGTTCTGTTTTCCTGTGAAACATGTCCTTGAAGCCCCATGAAAGAGTGCATGACCACGCTATGTAAAATGAATGGATGGATGTTTTTTTCCTGTTTGATATTCCCCTTCTTACCCATTCTTTCTAATTGTCTTATTCTTTTACTTCTGTTATTAACTATTTTTTTCTCACAATAACATATTTATTAAGTATTCCATTTATAGAATATTAAACTATCAGATAAACCAGTAGCAATAAAATGCTACTTTGCTTGCAATACAGCTGTGTGCCACAATAATGTTTCATTTCAAAATGATGTACACATTGTTTTGTAAAACATACTTTAAGAACCTTAGAACACTCAACATCCTGCTACCACCATTGCAGAACTAATTTACCACTACATGGCAGTTCCATAAATTTAGTTTGATCTGACATATTGTTCAGCTGTGTAAATGACTGTGGTACTTTTTCGTTGTTTCTATCCTAAAAGCATAATGTGCTTCCAATGTGTTTCCCACTATGGACCTCATATTTAGTATCTTTAAAATTGCTCTGAGTGGAAATCTAACTTCAAAGGTTGTTGAGTGTTCTGCAAAAATTAATTCTTAAAGGTCAAGCAAGCTTCTCTTATTAGAGACCTGTAGTAACATCCAGGGCAAGTCAGAGTCTCTTCTGGCTTTCATTTTAACATAGATCTTAATCATTTAATCTCTGTAATTAAAATAACACATATAACTATAATTGATCGCTGATAGTCTTAGGCAGACTCGGCAGGGGGAAATATCACTCTGTATTGTTCACATCAGAGTATAATTCACACATACTTTAAATAGAAAGTAAGCAGCAAAGTTAAAAAAAAACACCAATAAAAGATTACCTGATGGTCTAATATTACATATTATGTTAATATTTTAACCATTCTGATTGTTAGACAATGTGAGTATGCTCACCTCTGGAGTTTCATGTTATGAGACATAATATTAAAAATATGCATCTTCTATCTGTTCTCCCCTTGTATACATTTGTAGTGTAACACATGTGCGAGTGGGAGGCAGCTAATGGGCCTGAATAATGATAATTCCATGCCAGACCAGGAGGTGGCAAGGTGCGCTGACTGTCTCTCTCAATCCTCTGCAGACCATTCACAGGAAATCCCACCGGTTCCCAGCGCACATGATGATGTCACTTCCAGTTCTGATGGTAATGATGATGTAATATCAGGTTCTGGCACACGGGATGATGTCACTTCTGGTTCAGGTGCCCATGATAATGTCACTTCCGGTTCCGACGGCCACAACGAAGTCACTTCTGATCACAACCTTTAAAGCCACCATTTTTATACCTATGAGTCAGTTCTCTTTTGGACTTTGAGCTGAGCACAACTCAACCAAATTTACTCATTTACAGCCAGGGCATATTATATGGGTGGCTGCCCCAAACCTTTCATGTCTCCTGTTTATTCTTATTACAACAGTCAACATAATGCTACATCATTTGTGATATGGCTATGGAGCAATCAGAACATTAGAACAATTGTGAAGAGAATTGGCCATTCAGTCCAGTAAGTTCATCCATCCTATTCACCTAGATTCTCTAAAATAATGTTACAACAGAAAGAACCCATGCCACCTGCTGACAAGGTTGGAGCAGGTGGCCATCGTCAGGTTGCAGATAGGCCACAACTGCCTGAATTATCAATTGTATACCAAGTTTAGGTTTGCCTGATCAGACCAGTGCCCATGCCAGACAATCAGCAAGACAACAGTGACCTTTGCACAATGACCTGAAGCACCAGATCAAGGTGGAGGAGACACCAGTGGCATGGAAGCTGTATGTCAGCCAGAAGATCATGCAGAAAATGACAGCATTCTTTACAGAGGTCTGTGTGTCCATCTGAGTGAAAGATGAAAAGAAGAAGATGAACTCGGATTTCTATTTGTTATTTGAAGCACTACAGTAGCATAGTGGTTAGAGTTTTTACCTCAGAGTGCTAGGATTCATGTTCAGTTTTTACCTGGTGGAGGCCTTCTTTGTGGAGTTTATTCATTCATGTTTTTTTTTTTTTACTGTAGGGATTCTAGTAACCTCTCAAATTTTATAAGTCATTGCCTACTCTCTGAGGACCTCAGAGTTGATTTCCGGCATCTTCATAAAATGTAAGAGTAAACTGTGCAATACAGTAGTCTTTGTAAAGCAGTCCCTTGGGATGGTGTCCATTATAAAAGAGTGCCATATGAAGCAATAATGTCTGATTGATTGACAGGAATGGTATGAGTGGGTGTGACTTTGTGTGGTCTGCTCTGGACCCTGCTTTACTGCTGGGGTAGACTTCAGCGCCCTTTGACCCTGTACTGGAAAAAACAAGCCCAGGAGATGAGTTGATGTTTCTTATTTACAAGCAATGAAAAAAGATGCACTGATTAAATATATTTTTCTTTTTTAATAATCAGGACATTGTTGAAAAAATTAGTCATTCAAGGTTTAATCAAGGCACTTTTACAAACAAAACTTTGAAAATGCCTTCTGGGTAAAATGATTTTACTCAAGATAAATTCCAGCATAATAAATGCCCTGTTTTAAATAATTAATTTGATTTTACTGTGAAAATAATTATAATGATTACTGAAACGTCAGGGACTGCACAGATGCTAGTACTGTTACTATCTGTAAAAATTTGTCATACTAATATAAGCTGTGACTATATGAACCATTATCTTTAGATGGCCTGGGTAAATCACATAGAAAGTCAAATTTCTGGCAAACTCAATTCTTAATTACATTAGTTTTACATATTTTAATGATAGTGCAGTCGTACTGCATTCAGTTTGCCAAATAAAGAACAAGTAAGTGAATGTAAGTGTTCCTTCGGTGTATTATCACATTCCTTTAGCCTTGTTGATCAGCTAAAAGTAATTCCAGAATAAATAAAAACCAGCATTGTTGAATTTTAAATTAGATAGCTACTTAATGCATGTCGTAGGCTGAGACGTTTTATTAGAGTTGCTCCTGTTAAAAAAAAAAAACAGAATGTGAAGCTCTGAACAACTACTTGTAGGTGTCACACCTTGTAAATTATATGATATAAATATAATTATAACCACTATGTGAGGGAAAGACATACAAAATCTTTAATTTTAAAAGTAAATACAATTAATTAACATATAGATAGATAGATAGATAGATAGATAGATAGATAGATAGATAGATAGATAGATAGATAGATAGATAGATAGATAGATAGATATTTGACTGCACTTTATATATAAGAAATAAACACATTTCGGATAAATATTAAATAAATTACATATGATAAAATAGCAATTGATTAAGTGACATCAAAGGCAGTATGATTATAACAACTGCAATTATATTTTATAGTAATGAATGTGATTATATATGAAAAGTACTATAAATAATAAATGAATGCACCACAGATGTATTTGGAATTTACTATACAATAGAAAGATAGGAGGAGGAGGAGGTTAGGTGCATGTGCTGATACTGTGCGATAGATTTCGTTGCATCATCAAAGCCAAACTAACCAATCAGACTGCTGTAAGAGACTGGACACACAGACTTTAGTGTTTTATCATATATAGACACACACATGCACTTGGGAGGCAGTTTAAGAGCTCTGGTAATGGTAATTACCCAGAGGCTGGTGCTGTGTTCTAATGCTTTCTCTCTTCCTCCTCCCGTTATGTTGCATCTCCTGTACCCACCTCTTCCTGCTTGAAATCCAAATTACCCAGAATTGCAGCCAATAAAAAAAAATGTTATCTCTCTCTCTCTCTTTATATATATATATATATATATATATATATATATATATATATATATATACATGTGTGTATGTATATACTAGGGGGCTTTGCACCCTGCTCACTTCGCTTGCCAACCCCCGGTCCTGCGGTACGCGCTAGTCTCTTTGCGGTTCTGCCACTCGCGTTTAACAATTTAAACAGATTGTTATTTTCATGGGAATGGATACATATGCATAATAGTGAATTATGTTTCATGTTGCATTAAAGTTATTCGTTGCATAATATGATTTTGTTCTGTTTGGCTTTGAAATTAACACGCAAATACTTTTTAAACTTACACTCTTACTGTAAAACTTAAGTAAAAGCAATGTTTTGAATTAAATTTTTGTCAATATCGCAGTGAATTTTGATTCTGTGTTTGGACTTTTATCGTGACAACGCAACGTATAACTGCCCATGATTGAATTTTGTTTCTTTCTCTTTATTAAATAAAACAACATTTTCAAATGTTTGGCTCTGAGATTGGTTAATTGTCTTTGCACAAGCTATTTTAATGGGAAACTGTTAACATTTTAATATGAATGGCATATCAAGATCTTTGTTATCTAATGTTATCCCCTGAAGATGTACTACATTACCTTTCTTGGATACATCCTTCTTTCTACAGTAATTCATACGGAGGAAGACCGGACAGTGTTAACGGTTGTAGATATTCTACGGGATATTGTGAGTTGATGTTTTCATCTTCCGCACGATCACCACCAACTGTTTCAGCATAGTCTCTTTGATACACATTTAACCAATTTGCAGTGTAACCAATCAACATTTTTGCCATTAATTCGTTTGACTTCATTTTTACAGTTTATATCCCTTTGTGATGATCTCATGGCCAAAGTCTCTTGAAAAAATCTCTTGAAAAAATTCTTGTCTTGTCCCAGGATTTTTATATATAGTATATATATATTGTGGCACGCGGCTGGGGGTGGCACCCAGCTGGGATGCCCAGGAAGATAGGAGGAGGGCTCATGCCTCCTCCAGACCACGAGGGGGCGACTGCCCTGGTTCCATTGGGGGCCATGGGTACAGAGCTGGGAAGCTCAACCCTGTAGGGGCCCGTGGTCACCACCAGGGGGCACCCCAGTGCCTGGAGAGCCCTGGACCTCAGCACTTCCACCACACCCGGAAGTGCTGGGGGGAAGAAGACTGGGGACACCCGGAGGGCTTCCGGGAGCACAGCCGGCACTTCCGCCACACAGGGGATGTCCATGGAGGAGTGTTGGGAAGCACCTGGAGCCCATCCGGGCGTGTATAAAAGGGGCCGCCTCCCTCCAAACAATGACTGGAGTCGGGTGGAAATGGGCAAGAGTTGTGTTGGAGAGGAGTGGAGGCGGCCTGAAGGAAAGAGGCACTTGTAAATATATATAATAAACGTGTGTTGGGTGAAAATACGATGTCCGTCTGTCTGTGTTTGGGCTGCTTCTCACTATATATATATATATATATATATATTGTGATAGTTGCCCGGACACCACCAGTCGGAGACCACATCTTTATAAAACACACACGTTTATTTTCCATTAATAAACACAATTCCACCATAACACACAATGCACTCAGCAATAATCACCAATATATTTAACTCTGTCTCAGTCCTTTGCCGCCTCTACTCCTCCAGGGAGCTTCGTCCTTCTCCCACTCCCGACTCTGGCTCCCTGACTGCAAGGAGGCGGTCCCTTTTATTCCCACCCGGATGTGCTCCAGGTGGCTGAAGATGTCCATCCGGCAGCACTTCCTGGTGTGGCGGAAGTGCTGCCCTTTGAACCGGAAGCACTCCGGGCGTCCCTGGCCGATCCCTCTGCCATCTTGCCAAGTGTGGCGGAAGTAATCACATCCGGGTCTCCTGAGGCTTAAAGCGCCCCCTGGTGGAGGCCACGGTTCCCAATAGTACAAATCCTCTTTGTCCTTGTCCCGTGGTCCTCTTTTTATCCAGGGCGACTGCCCCTTTGTGCCCCAGAAGCTATTAATGTCCCTTTCCGGTCCTTCCAGGCATCCCGGCCAGGTAATGACCGCAGTCATCTGTGACAATATATACTTTGTAACATGGCTGGTAAGAGACTGTCAGGTTGATAAGTAAAAAAACAAATAAACAGAAAACAAAAACAGGCTTTGATTAGCCTCAATTTGAAGAGCAGCATTGTAGGTCAGAATTTGGATTCTCTGTCTTACCCTCTCACCGGTCAACATCTGAAGCCAGGCTCTTTGGTTAATAGGGTTTTATATTATCTGTCCTGTAAAGGGCGGAGACTTCTCAATGGCGCAGGGGTGGAGTTAGGTGTCTTCTTTCGTCTGACTTTTGATGTTACTGGGGATATAGATGAATACCATTAGCTTCAGTATCTCTTCACACTGAATTTTCTTACCTTCCTAGAGCCAGGAAGGTAGTCCCTATGCATGCATGCATGACAATGGATGTAGATACAATATGCACTTAAAAGATGTATTATAAAAAGAATACATAAAAAATGATTGACAGATATGTAGGTAATACATATATATATTGTCATATATTGTCACACACATGCGCATGGGAGGCAGCTGAAGGGCTCAAAAGTGGGTAATTCTATGCCAGACCAGGGGGTGGCAGTGTGCACTAATCCTTTCTCTCTTTTCTCTGCAGACCTCCTAAGGGAAATTCTGCTTGGGCCTGATGACATCATTCCTGGCTCCAGCCCGATGATGTTGCTTCCAGTTCTGGACATTAAATTCTGCCACCCAGCTTTAAAAAGGCAATTTTATTAGCCATACATCAGTTCTGTTTTGGACTCAACTGTCTATAGAGATACTGATGACTTTTTGCTCTTTTTTCACCCACTCTTCAACCTTTTTCTACATTCCTTGCTTTATTTGACTATATGTGTGTATATATATATATATATATATATATATATATATATATATATATATATATATATATATTGCAATGTGCTCTTTGTGCAATTCATTATACCGTATATAATACACGGTGGTGCAGTGGTAGCGCTGCTGCCTCACAGTTACGAGACCCAGGTTCGCTTCCCGGGTCCTCCCTGTGCGGAGTTTGCACGATCTCCCCGTGTCTGCGTGGGTTTCCTCCGGGTGCTCCTGTTTCCTCCCACAATCTAAAGACATGCAGGTTAGGTGCATTGGCGATTCTAAATTGTCCCTAGTGTGTGTGTGCACCCTGTGGTGGGCTGGCGCCCTGCGTGGGGTTTGTTTCCTGCCTTGCGCCCTGTGTTGGCTGGGATTGGCTCCAGCAGACCCCCGTGACCCTGTAGTTAGGATATAGTGGATTGGACAATGGATGGATGGAAAAATACGAATGAAACTAAACAAATGATAGATATAGATATAAAATTCACTACAATAATTCAGTGCAATAAATAAACATACACAAAAAAGATTATTAAAAACATGCTAAATATGGAAGGCACTATATATTAAATAAATGAACATTTAATAAATGGCCAAGAAAGACACAATATCATATAACTGACATATAATTTAGCAATTTAAACAAATACATATTCAAATATCACATATAGCTATAGTATCCACTCAGACCATTTTGCTTTTCCTAACAGTACTATATACTTATATTTTTTTTTAACATAAACTGAGTGCTTTTAAACACTCCTCCTTTATCTCACACAAGGCGACAGCAGACAACAGAACACTGAGTTACCATGGATACAGAGTAAGCAAAATTAAAATGCACATTTCTCTTTGGTTTCTTTTATAGGAATAAACATTTGTCTGAATCAAATATTTTACGCACATGGCCTTGAAATTATATTGCTTTCGTTGAGCCCCACAATAAAGCAATGTCTGCTTTCTGCTTTAGCTTGACAGGTTTGGAATCGAAAATTAAAGTCTTGCAGCTCCAGCTTATGCAGAGTGCTCTTTGTCTAAAACATTCACGCCTGTGAACTTACTGGGTAAATATGATGAGCAACTAGTCCAGTGTTTCAAAGATAAAAGAAAAATCACTTCTTAAGTTTTTTTTTTTTGTGGAAAATGATTAATTTAAGGCTGAAATACTCTGTATTACGAAGAAGGCAACTGGAGACGCTTCATGAAATTTAAAATACTTTTCTTTAGTGGCTTCACAACAGTCATCTCATGAGTTTGAGTCGCTCCTTTATACTTCCTTACGAGAGGTTGTCTTTACTTGTTAACATTTTCTTTATTGTAATGTAAAAGAGTATGACAGATATTAAGAGTGCCCTTTTTTCCAGCAGTCTTTATTTTATATAGCAAATGTCTTTACTGAACACTATCCAAGTACACACTGTATACATTTGATAACATTTTATTTGTATGTATTACTCTTTACAACACAGGTGACTTGCTCAGGGTCACACACACTGCACAACATTTTTTTTGAAAAGTCTTTCTTCCTGAAAAGTTTTTGCTGAGTGTAATAGGTATCTACTGGGTATGCACAAATATAGTTTGGGTTTTACTGAGACAGCGTCAAGCTCGTTCAGACCTGCCCAGGATGTCAACTTCCACAGAACAGCTTTCAACCTGGCCTGATTACTTCTGTAGTCTCTTCTGCTTTCCCTCCTTCTGACCACTTCTCCTCTCTCAACACCAACACTGCCAGAGACACCCTATGTTCAACTTTGTCCTCCTGTCTTGTTTGTCCTCTCTATTCCAGACCTGCACTCAAAAGACTTTCCTGTCCCTGGCTTTCCAAAGCAATCCGCAATCAACGGACCAGGCTCAGGACAGCCAAAAGAAAATGGAGAAAGTCAAAGGCTCAAGTACAAATCACTTCTTGTATCCTTGTCTTCTGTCACCATCAATGCTAAGATAAAGTTCTATCAGACCAGAATTAGCAGTTCTCTGCTTTCACCTCCCTTCTTAACCCTCCTCCCTCCCTCCACCTCCTCTCCCAAAACACCTTGTATGGTACTTTTGCCATCTTTTTCCAGGATAGGGTGGCTGCTATCAGCAGTCAATTTTAACCCTCACCACCACCGATTATACCTCCTCCAATGCATTACCCAACTTTCTCCACATTTTCTCCACACTCTGATGATTTTTCTGACCTCTTCTCCAGTCACCCATCACCTATCCACTTGACCCTATCCCCTCACATTTCCTTTAGGCCATTTCCCAAGTCTCACATCTCTTCAATTACACACATCATTAACACTTCACTTAACTCTGGCATATTTCTTACCATTTTCAAACATGCTCTGATTACCCTACTCAGCTGAGATGGCTGTACTGACTGTGGTCAACCAGCTACGATCGGCTAGAGCTACCAACATGTCATTGGTCCTGATCTCTCTAGATCTCTCCTCTGCCTTCATCACGGTCAACCACAACATTCTTCACGCCACCCTCTCTGACCTTAGCATCATTGGGACTGCTCTCAGATGGCTTGAGTCCTACATCTTGGGTAGATCCCACAGTGTGTCCTAGCAAGAAGAGTTATCAAAGGTGCATCAGACATGCACAGGGGTGCCCCAAGGATCATAGCTGGGTCCCATGGGTTCCCTTATCAGTGCTATTGTGATGATACACAGCTGTACCTGTCGTTCCCTCCTGAGGACAACACAGTATCATCTAGACTCTCTGCATGTCTTACTGATATCTCAACCTGGATGAAGGACTACCATCTACAGATCAACCTGGTAAAAACAGAGCTTCTTGTGATCCCAGTCAGCCAGTTTCTTCAACTCCGCATCTTTGAACAACTTGGCTCACTGTCGCTAACACCTGCCAAGTCATTACACAACCTTGGGGTGGTGATTGATGAGCAGGTATCTTTTTCTGACAACATTTCTACCATTTCTTGTTCATGCAGGTTCACACTGCACATCATCCGCAAGATCAGACCTTATCTAATGAAATACACAGCAAAACGTCTGGTCCAAGCTTTGGTCATGTGTCTGGACTACTGCAACTCACTTCTGGAAGGAGTGCCTGAATGTACTATCAAGCTGCTACAGATGGTCCAGAATGCAATGGCCTGTCTTGTATTTAATCACCCAAGGGACCACATGTTACTCCTCTCTTCTGGTCACTATATTGGCTTCCTGTAGCAGCATGCATCAAGTTCAAATCCCTGATGCTTGTCTACAGAGAAGTCAATGGTCCAGCACCTGTGTATATGGAGACACCGGTGAAGTACTATTCTCCTTCTTGCCCACTCCGGTCTGCCAGGGAACAGTGTCTGGTGATGTATCCTCTGCGTGGTGTCAAGTCTTTTGACAAGTCAAGTCTCTTTTCTTGTGTAGTTCCTAGTTGGTGGAATGAACTACCCACCTCCATCTGAACTGCTGACTCCCTCAATGTATCTAAGAAGCAATTGCAAACCCACCTGTTCTGTGAATATCTGGGTAATTGATTTGGAAAACAAAAAAACTTTGATCTGTGATATTTTATAATGTTGGTTAATTTGTTGTTACATTAGTTTAATTGTTTTATCAATTGTTATCTGTTGGTAAATGTATTAGTTATTGCACCTTTCAACTTTTATTACCTATCCTACTACACTTGCTGAATAAACAGGCTCTAGCCTAATGTTACTCGATTGCTTACCTCTTTTGTAAGTCACTTAGGATAAAAGTGTCTGCCAAGAAAATAAATGTAAATGAAAATAAAATGTTAGGTTATATCATACAAACTATTAAATATAACTGAAGAAAAGAGACGCTTGAAGTATATAAGGCACTACTGATGCTGCTTCAGGAGTACTGTGTGCAGTTCTGGTCACCACACTACAAGAAAGACATAGCAGCACTTGAAGCTGTGCAGAGGTGATCAACCAAGTGCATCATGGGACTTAAGGACATGTCCTACTCTGACAGACTCAGAGAATTAAACCATTTAAGTCTCGAGCAAAGGAGACAGCCTGGGGACCTAATCCGGGTATTTGAAATCCTCAAAGACATTGATAAAGTAGATCCAGCGACATACTTTTAACTTAAAGGTGAGTCACATCCTCGAGGACATCAGTGGAAATTAAGGGGAAGTGCATTTAGGACTTAAGCCAGGACAGACTTCTTTACACAAAGAGTTGTCAGACTCTGGGACAAACTACCGAGTTATGTAGTTGAAGCTGAACTTTGACAAACTTTAAAAAGAATCTGGATGAGATATTTGGAAAGCTTAGCTATTAGCTAAAAACATGACACTTATAAATTGAATGGTTTCATCTCATTTGTCAAATTTCTTATGCTTTTATGCAGCAGCCTTTGACAGACACCATCTATGTGCATGTATGGTATGAAAAATAATGTGTATTCTGTTTGCAGGTTGTGTATCAGAGTATAATATGATTCATCTGATGAAGATATCCAACTAATTCATTGTATATTTCTCACTACCAGAGAAAGATTTCAGTTTTCAGCCAAACAGGACGCCCCAACCTCTGATTACCACAGGATATTTCTCACATGGCCAGTGACCATTGAGACTGCTGCGCTCCTACGCCCTGCTGGGCCAGCAAATGGCCAACTCTATTAGACTGCCAGAAGGATTCAATTCTTCTCTGTCATTTACTGTTCTGGTTGGGTTTTGCTGCTTCCCAATGACATGTCAGTTCATTATGGTGTACTCCTCTTTCTCTCCTAGAGTATCTAGCATCCATATGACATGCTGGTCTATTTATCTGTCCTCTCTTATGTTTTTTTGACTTTCTTTAAGGTTGTTTTAAGCCATCTCGCTTTATTTTTTTTCTTTCTGGGATCTTTCAGAGCATTTCCTTCTGGGGTATGTTATGCACTAACATGGCTTATCACCACTTCATATTACTCGACATTTACCCCCATTTGCCAGTGTGACTCTAGAGCTCTTTATACATCCTCTGTCACTCTAAAATTGGAGCAATTTTGTCCCTGGCATTCCATTGCCATCCAGGCAGACTCTTAAAATGCAATACTGTATGTAGCTTTTTTCAAAAGATATTATTTTTGAAAACTCAAACAATTACTTTAAAGGTTTACTAAGTTTTCTATACTTCTCTTAATTCTATGCTTTAATGATAATGAAAAATGTACCAAGCCAATTCTGTTCATTATCTAACTGACAGACTGTATTTAATACTGCTGTATGGAATATGAGCTCCTGACAGATCTGTATGACTTAAGCCTTGACAAATGCTCTCTGCCATTACCCATACTAAAATAACCTTAAAAGCAAAGCTTCAGATCTGTTTTAAAATAGAAAGAGCAGCCAGAAGAAAGTCTTTGTTAATCATGGTGGAGATGCACAGGTGAAAGTTGAGAACAAAGTCATAAAAAATGCTGAATATTGAGTGACTGTCACCTAAAGAAAGATATCACAGTGCTTCTAGGGTATGGAAGAGAGGAGAGAACTTTAAAAAAATATCAATAGTTCTGTTCATTACTTTGTTTAACTCACTTTCTTCATTTGTTGTGGACAGTTGTAGCTTATCCCAGCAGCATAAGGTACAAGACAACAACTAATCCAGGATTAGGCACAAGTCCACGACACGTCACAATCAAACCTTCACTTTCATATATTAGGTGTCAACTGAGAGTCAAAAACCAACCAAGTTTACATGTAGGTATTTGGGATGTGGGAGGATAGCAGATTATCTGAGGAAAATCCACATGGGCACAGGGAGATCAGACAAGTTTCACCAAATAGTGAAGCCATGTGGCAACTCCACTAAACCCTGCACTGCTATAATGGCACTTTTCTCCTTTCTTTTTCTGTTCTGCTAAACAATACAAGACCATCAACACTCACACCACCAGATTCACAGACAGACTTTACACTCGGGCTACTCAAGCCTGGTATTACTGACAACTGTATGAGTATTTTTTATATATTTTGTTGCACACGCTGGCTTGGTGAATCTCTTACAGGGACATTTTTAAGGGCTCATCCAAGTGTTAGTATGGAACAAGGAGGAAGCCTGACATCATTTCCACCTCCCGTCTCTGACTCAGCCCCATCTGGCAGCAGGGACAAAACCTATAGAATTAAACTAATGAGGTTAGTAGACCTGAAGAACACAGCAGTGAGCAGATGAAATTTGTGTTGCTTTAATCCTGACTTATGAAAGCAGGAGGCATCAAAACCCTTCAAATTACACATTTAATAACTTTTCTTTGCCTTACAAACTTAAGTGCAAGTTATTTTTGTTATTCTTCCCTTTATATACAGTGATCCCTCGCTATATCGCGCTTCGCCTTTCGCGGCTTCACTCTATCGCGGATTTTATATGTAAGCATATTTAAATATATATCGCGGATTTTTTGCTGGTTCGCGGATTTCTGCGGACAATGGGTCTTTTAATTTCTGGTACATGCTTCCTCAGTTGGTTTTCCCAGTTGATTTCATACAAGGGACGCTATTGGCAGATGGCTGAGAAGCTACCCAGCTTACTTTTCTCTCTCTCTCTCTCTCTTGCGCTGACTTTTTCTGATCCTGACGTACGGGGTGTGAGCAGGGGGGCTGTTCTCACACCTAGACGATACGGACGCTCGTCTAAAAATGCTGAAAGATTATCTTCACGTTGCTACCTTCTGTGCAGCTGCTTCGTGAAGCGACATGCTGCACGGTGCTTCGCATACTTAAAAGCACAAAGGGCACGTATTGATTTTTTTATCTGTCTCTCTCTCTCTCTCTCTCTCTCTGCTCCTGACGGAGGGGGTGTGAGCTGCCGCCTTCAACAGCTTTGTGCCGCGGTGCTTCGCATACTTAAAAGCAAACAGCCCGATTGATTTGTTTGCTCCCTTGAAAAGGAAGATATGTTTGCATTCTTTTAATTGTGAGACTGAACTGTCATCTCTGTCTTGTCATGGAGCACAGTTTAAACTTTTGAAAAAGAGACAAATGTTTGTTTGCAGTGTTTGAATAACGTTCCTGTCTCTCTACAACCTCCTGTGTTTCTGCGCAAATCTGTGACCCAAGCATGACAATATAAAAATAACCATATAAACATATGGTTTCTACTTCGCGGATTTTCTTATTTCGCGGGTGGCTCTGGAACGCAACCCCCGCAATGGAGGAGGGATTACTGTATATATATATGTGAATATATCGTGTCACACACGCGTACTTAGGAGACAGTCAATAGGCTCAATCTAGCATGAAAGAACCAAGGACAGGGAGCTGAGAAGAGGCACTAATGCTTTTCTTTCCTTCATTCTGCAGAAAAACAACAGAATAACACGGTCCTACCACTCATCACATCCCATTCATACAAAAGACTCCACAGCTGGTTCCGTGAAGTCACAACACTTCTGGACTTCCCCGATGTCTCCAGTTCCTCAACTCTACTCCTGATGTCATCTCCAGCCCCTGCATTTGATGTCTGCTCCACTATCCACTGCATTTCCTCCCCGCTAATTGCACTTCCCTTTTGTTTCATATAAAAGAGTCAAGAAGGAACTTTTTGTTGTCAGATGTATTACTTTGCCTTTGACCTGTTTTTTGTACTATATGTATATATATTTATGGGTAGAAGTAGTACAGGAACCCATACAAAGTGTTAGGGTGCCAGCTGAGTTGCCCCTTTTAATTTTTAGGCAATGAATAACAAAACAAGTGCTTGAGGGTGCAAACTTGAGGGCGCGACTCTGACTCCCCAGGTAAAGTTGAGGGTTTCCTTTTAACCCAGGAACACTTCCAGTCCCAACTGCTTGTCTCCAGAAAGCCCTTCCAGGTCAGGCAGAACCTGAATCTTCCTTTCCTGACTGCTCCCTTAGTGGCCCACATGGAACCCAACAGGAATAGTCACATGGGACAACAAGATTCATGTTACCCCATACTGGGGTGCACCATAAGGGATGCTGTCACCGAGTGTATGGGGGAACAACCTGCATGTGAGAGGCAGTCTCCCATTGTCCCATATATCTGCTCTTCCGATTGGGAAAACAACCTTTACTTATCCCGGTCGGGATGCTTCATCCATTTTGTCCTTTGGCATCCAAGCTGTGCATGTGATTTCCATCTATTTCTGTTGGGATGCCAGTGCAGTTGCTCTTCCATTCTGTACAATTCATTATACTGGCCTCCTGGCTTGGCAAAGGAAAGTAGTCCATCTCAGACTGTCTGTTACAATGCATATATATATATATATATATATATATATATATATATATATATATATATATATATATATATATTATGAGACTCTTGAACTCTTTGAGACCCACCCCAAAGGGACAACATGCAGAAGTGCGATTGCCTCTTTTGAGACCCTCCCCAACAGGATGACACACAGAAGTGGAACTGCTACGTCTGTTGAGGTTGGTTGTCCGTCACCAAGGCAACCACAGGTTCATAGCGGCACAAAAACAACTACATACTGACTGGTGCCAAGTGCAAAGTGCCAGTCGCCTGATGGGTGATGCAGGGAAGATTATAACTTGGCCACTGACCTGGCCACAACCCTGCCTGACTGCTGTGTCTGTGTATAGTAGAATGGTTGATCCCGCTACAATAAGAAACCATGGTGTTCCTGTTTCAAGTGGAATAAAGCAGGTTTTGCTAAAGTACAGAGACTCAGCCTCGTCTTTGGGGTGCAAGACACTGATGTGATGTGTGGCAGCAATCAGCTTGTAGTTGTTTCTGTGCGGCTATGAATCTGCGGTTGCCTCGGTTGCATTAGTTGCGCTTCTGTGTGTCGTCCTGTTGGGGAGAGTCTCAAAGAGTTCAGAAGCCTCACAAAACATATATATATATATATATATATATATATATATATATATATATATAATATATATATATATATATATATATATATATATATATATATATATATATATATACTAGTCATTTAGCCCGTTACAATAACAGGCATTAGAACAGTAGTGCATAAACATTAGTAGGAACAGTCTATATTAAATGGCAAGGGACTTTGACCTCATTCTTTTTGCTGGTCGTATTTTTCTTTCTTTCAGCCTTTCTTTTGTTGATGTTTACTTGCTGAGCTGACCGTTCTTCGTGGGCTGCCACCGTGTATTGTCTGTCTTTAATTTTCTGTGACAGTAATACTGTCTGGTTCGGCTGTATTCAATAAGGGCGCGCACAAAAAGGCGAGCTTCAAAAGGGCGACCTCAATTGAGCGCGGCGAATAAAGGCATTCGTAGATAATTTAGTTCAAATGGCTCTGGAATATGTGAAGAGCAACAAAGGGGCAGATCTTTATTTATGCACGCCTTTATTCGCTGTGCCCAATTGAGGTCGCCCTTTTGAGGCTCGCCTTTTTGTGCGCGCCCTTATTGAAGGATGCCTGTGCGCGCCCTTATTGAAGGATACCGTCTTGTACGTCCGCCGGCTTGTATGTCCGTAATATACCTTTAATTTTCTCTGCCGGTAATACAGGCGTGCGCGTCAGTAATATGCCTTTAATCTCCTCTGACAGTAATACTGGCTTGTATGTGGCTGTAATATGCGTCACTGTATTGTGCACCTTTAATTTCCTCTCGCAGTAATACTGGTTTGTATTTCCGTAAAACGCCTCTAACTTTCTCTGACAGTAATATCGTGCATCGCACTGTGCCCCGCGCATGCGCACTTCACCAGAAGACACCCACACACGGACACCTGGACACACACAGGGATTTTATATATATATATATATATATATATATATATATATATATATATTGTGAAGGATGGCCGGCTACATATTCCTGCCCTCACCCCCAGGCCGCCAGGAGGAGCTCTCCCGACAGCATGATCGCGCCCTGAGTTCCAGCAGGGCCTCATGGACTATGTAGTGTTTATACACAGCCCTGCTGGATACCTTGGGGGCCACCGGGAGTCGCTATAGGGGGGCTCGTGGGCTCTTATGTGCCCTATAACCCGGGAGTACGTCACGGTCACGTGACAGGAAGGAACGACGTGCTCCCGGGGTGAAGAAAAGAACTGTTTACCCTGACCCGGAAGGAATCCGGACTTGTGGGTAATGGAACAGAGGCACCTCCGGGTCAGGGTGTATAAAAGGACTGTGGGAAAGCCCAGACACTGACCTGAGCTGGGAGGTATGAGGGCGAAGTGTCTGGGCGAGGAGGATTGGTTTATTGAAGAGAGTTTATTGTGATTTATGAGTGTGGAGTGGAGGGTGCTTTGTGCACGTGATTACAGTACAAATAAAGAATCTTGTACTTGTATACGGTGTTTGAAGTGGTACCTGAGGGTGTTAGAGGTGGCTCCACGCCTCTATCTGCTACAATATATATATATATATATATAGATAGATAGATAGATAGATAGATAGATAGATAGATAGATAGATAGATAGATAGATAGATAGATAGATAGATAGATAGATAGATAGATAGATAGATAGATAGATAGAATCAAACTAAACACGATAAAGTGTTGGCCGTCAGCTTGGTGAACCCCTAGGCACACTGATTAAATGTATCACAAAACAATAAATATGATGATAAGGGCCTCGTAGATTCATTCTCTTTCCAATGGTTTGCTACTTCTTAACTGAACGATGGTATCCTAGTGCTGATGTTCTTATATTTACATTGGTGCGGAAGAGGTGACAGCTTTGTGACGTCAGAAAAAGTCATGGTATTGTTCTGACAGCCAATGATCCCCCTCTCTGAGGGCAAATGAGACAAGGAGTTAGTAACAGCACCAACCTGTGGTCTGGAAGCAAATTACATTTAATAGCAAAGCTTTGAAGCTGCCCCCTACTTGTGTGTGTCCAGCAAAATATATATCCATATACATTTTATAACATTTGAGATACAGTTGGCCACATTACTTTTGTTTTTCTAATTGGAGCACCGTCAGGTGAAGTGACTTTCTCATGGTCCCACAGTATCAGTAGCAGGATTTGCTCCCACAATTTCAGTGTTTGAAGACAAAAGTTTTAACCATTATGCCCTTAAACTGGGGAGCTGGTGGTCTGCTGTTAGACTGAAACATCTCTTTAACTCTCTGCACACCCGCCTCTGGCCTCTTCTACTTTAAAGAACAGCAGGGATACCCAAGCATGGACTGTAAGAGGAGGAAAGGTAATTGTAACCTGCAGGTGATGGTGAATATGAGCTTGGCAAGCACCAGTACTTTCCTCAAGTGATAAATGATTTCCCTAACGGAACGAATTTAAATCTATTTGGCAAGGCAAAAAAATTAAGCTAGATAGAATCGTTTAGACTAACCATATGTCTCTTCTGACTGAGAAGACAATATTGCAGTAAGTGATTTTTTTTGCAGCCTAGAGTGGTTATTACTATTATTATTATTAAATAATTTATTATTGCAGAAGTAGTGGTTATTATTTTTATTATATTTTAAATGAGTTGCTTCATAGTTTTATGTGACAAATATTGAATTCTTTTTTTCTCTTCTCCTTTGTAAAGCGCACAAATATTTAATGTAGATATTGACTACAAAATACAACAACATTTACACTTCGTGACCCGGGTTCACTTCCCGGGTCCTCGCTGCATGGAGTTTGCATGTTCTCCCTGTGTCTGCGTGGGTTTCCTCCAGGTACTCCGGTTTCCTCCCACAGTCCAAAGACTTGCAGGTTAGGTACATTGGTGATCCTAAATTGTCCCTAGTGTGTGCTTGGTGTGTGTGTGTGTGTGTGCGCCCTGTGGTGGGCTAGCGCTCTGCCTGGGGTTTGTTTCCTGCCTTTCACCCTGTGTTAGCTGAGATTGGCTCCAGTAGACCCCCGTGACCCTGTAGTTAGGATATAGCGGGGTGGATAATGGCTGGATGGACGGACGATTCCTCCATTTTTCTTTCAACTTATTTCCTGCGGTGGGCTGGCACCCTGCCTGGGGTTTGTTTCTTGTCTTACACCCTGTGTTGGCTGGGATTGGCTCCAGCAGACCCCCGTGACCCTGTAGTTAGGATATAGCGGGTTGGATAATGGATGGATGGATTTATTTCACCCACTTAAAGATTGGTGCACTTACCGTGACAGCAAGAAAATGAGAGCTGTTTCTCCTATGCTCTTTCCTTCACTGTCTGCTCTACTAGAGATAAAACTCAGTCCCATCTTAGTAACTCGCGGATTGTTGGTACTGGGCAGTGCTTCAAACAGGCGGGCAGTCACCAGTATGAAGTAATTGCACTTATATTTTTTACTCTTTGGAGTATGGCAACTGTTTTATTGTGTTGTCAGATCACCTAACACAAAAGGTGCCAGCGAACCTCTTAGGTTTGTTTTATAAATGGGGATACAGATAACACATACCTGTTACCGGTGATCTCTCACCTTTACCTCCGCCCATATTGTACCCCACATATTCAACCCCAGGGACCTCTAATTGCAGGCTGTTTGCTTACTAGGTGAGTCTATATTTCTTCAGCTTCATTTACCACTAATAGAGGTTTTCACCTGCACGTCCTCAAGTGCCCAGCTAGGCAAGGACTGGACAATCTAACCCCTAGGCAATGCTCATAATAATTAGAAAAAGACATTGACTTTTAATGTTTACTTGTGAATTATATTTATTTGCACAGGAACTAATAACAGCAGACATATGGCAGTAACGGTACACAGAATCATACAACCTTGGGTGTTTTAAATCTTCATATAGTCCAAGTAAAAATGATAAGATGCTGATAACCATTCCATCTTCCATTCTTAAAAATACTGGTTCTTTTTTTTTTTGTAATCAATTTTTTATGTACTGTATGTCAAAAACAAATAGTAAGGCAACAAAAAAGGAAAAAGACATTTTCATGTATAGATCTGAAAAAAAAACCCACCGGCGCCCACCCAAAATCCACTCCACCCCAGAGCTATTTAAAGAAGTAGATTAAATTAGGATTGATAAAGCACACAGGTCACTGACAGGTCCCAGAGGCCCTCACCCCCGGCTGAGCAAAGCAATCCAATAGAATAGTGTTACATTGAAACTGGTTCTTTAATGGCGTTTTATGGTTCTTTACTGGGTTCTTTACTACTCATAGAACTATTGCTTGGCAAAGCACATTTCATTCTGGGAAGGGTTCTTGACATATGAAGTTGGTTCTTTCAGCTTTGAGAAAATTCCTAATACACAGAAGAAACCTGAAGTCTTTAATGTATGGTAAGCTATCTAGCAGACACAAACGTATTAAGCACTTAGCCAGTGTTACATACGTATGCATCAGAAGTCCTTTTAAAATCATGACTCATTAGTATTTTACAGATCTGTTACCATCTATTCACAGTTATTCACTGTATGGGGCCTGTTACAGATCAAAATAAATAAAGGTTCTCTCTAGAATCTTCATGTGGATGGGTCTTTTGGGAACCAAAAATGGTTTACTCAGAAGAACCACCCTGGCACCTTTTGTTTTTTCTTTGAGTGCCTGGTGTATTCTTTTCTCACAGGTTATGTGTTCTCAAGCAAAATGAGAATACAGCGAGACAAAGATAGAGAACTCTTTGGCAGGTTTCAATACAACAGCTGAGATGGGGTCCTCCATCTTCAGCTCCCCCCTTCTCGCTCAAATAGGAGAAAAACACACACCCGGTGACAGAGCATGTTGACATTATCTTTTGCAGTTTCTCACAGCACATGAAAATGTTACAGACTTTGGTATCAGTTCAAGGTCAGTTCTCTAAAATCCCCAGCTAAGTAAGCAAAAGTAGAAAATAATAAAAAAATAAACTCTGGAGTTCTGCCTCATGCCCCAACTTCCTCAGCACACACTGCACTTCTGCTCAGCTTGACAAGACCTCAGGCTGAAAGCAAAAGGCCTCTTACCTGAACAGTTTATAGTACTTCCTGTGCAGTCATTCTTTCATTCAATTATATGTATTGGCACTTTTCACAACCTTTCATTACCACTCAGTCAGCCAATCCCCTCTCAAACCTTAACGTTTGCAGTGCACCATCTACTGGAATGTCTTTTGTAATGCATGATATAATAAAATGCATTGCATTTTTCATTTCAACAGATGGTGCATCAGAAACATTTGTAGCAATAAAATGCATTACTAGAAATGTTTGTGATGCGATATCTGTTGGAATGAGAAATGCAATGTTTGTCTCTGTTTTTATATATACTGTATGTAAATATTATCACACGTGCGTGTGGGAGGCAGCTAAAGGACTTGAGTAAGCGCAATTCCGAATCAGACCGGGATGTGGCAGACTCTTTTTCTCCCTTTCCTGCTGACCATTCACGGGAGATTCCACCTGGCCCTCTTGATGTCACGTCTGGGCTCGAGCATATGGCTGAAAACCCTTATGAGCCCGGCCCCTTTGACCTCACTTCCTGTCCTCCCCTTTAAAAGCCTCCACCTTTTCTCTATTCCCTCAGTTCTGTTTTGGACTCGGTTTTGTGCACATCATTGCTGTGTAACCTATTCACGACTTTGCAGCCAGGATGCCAATTATACGGGTGGCTGCCCCAAACCTTACTATGTCTCTGTGTGGTGTTTCTGACAATATATAAATATATATATACTGTGTTTACTGTATGGAGATATATATATAAACAGTACTGTGCAAAAGTTTTAGGCAGGTGTGAAAAAATGCTGTAAACAAAGAATGCTTTACAGAAATATAAATAATGATTGTTTATTGTTATCAATTTACAAAATGCAAAGTGAGCGAACAAAAGAAAAATCTAAATCAAATCAATATTTGGTGTGACTACCTTTTGCCTTCAAACCAGCATCAATTCTTATAGGTCCACTTGCACAAAGTCAGGGATTTTGTAGGATTCTAGTCAGGTGTTTGATCAACCAATTATACCAAACAGGTGCTAATGATCATCAATGTCACACGTAGGTTGAAACACAGTCATTAACTGAAACAGAAACAGCTGTGTAGGAGGCTTAAAACTGGGTGAGGAACAGCCAGACTCTGCTACCAAGATGAGGTTGTGGAAGACAGTTTCATATCATGGCAAGATTGAGCACAGCAACAAGACACAAGGTAGTTCTACTGCATCAGCAAGGTCTCTCCCAGACAAAGATTTCAAAGCAGACTGGGGTTTCAAGATGTGCTGTTCAAGCTCTTTTGAAGAAGCACAAAGAAACGGGCAACGTTGAGGATCGTAGACGCAGTGGTCGGCCAAGGAAACTTAGTGCAGCAGATGAGAGACACATCAAGCTTATTACCCTTCGAAATCGGAAGATGTCCAGCATTGCCATCAGCTCAGAACTGGCAGAAACCAGTGGGACCCAGGTACACCCATCTACTGTCTGGAGAAGTCTGGCCAGAAGTGGTCTTCATGGAAGAGTTGCAGCCAAAAAGCCATACCTCCGGTGTGGAAACAAGGCCAAGCGACTCAAGTATGCACGAAAACATAGGAACTGGGGTGCAGAAAAATGGCAGCAGGTGCTCTGGACTGATGAGTCAAAATTTGAAATATTTGGCTGTAGAAGAAGACAGTTTGCTCGTCGAAGGGCTGGAGAGCTGTACAATAATGAGTGTCTACAGGCAGCAGTGAAGCGTGATGGAGGTTCCTTGAACGTTTGGGGCTGAATTTCTGCAAATGGAGTTGGAGATTTAGTCAGGATTAATGGTGTTCTCAATGCTGAGAAATACAGGCAGATACTTATCCATCATGCAATACCATTAGGGAGGCGTATGATTGGCCCCAAATTTATTCTGCAGCAGGACAATGACCCCAAACATACAGCTAAAGTCATTAAGAACTATCTTCAGCGTAAAGAAGAACAAGAAATCCTGGAAGTGATGGCATGGCCCCCACAGAGCCCTGAAACTCAAAATCAGGTCAATGGTCCCAAAAACTGAAAAGACATTGAAAGATAGGGTCGGACCAGAAATTAGAACGTGTGATGCTGGGTAAAACGTGGTGGTGGATGGGAGGCTGACGTCGTCAATTGGGAACCAGAGGGAAGAAAGGAACCCAGAAGTGTTGCGGCTCTTTGAGTCGCCCGGGCAGTATTACGGCGGCGGTGCCTCATTCTTTCTGAGGAAATAAAAAGAGAGAGGTTAGTATGCTGCTGTTGTCCCCTAGCACATAATGTTGCGGTACGAATCGGGTCCTTAAGCTGCTCCCCATGCGTTAGTGCGCGACAATATGTGTGTATATATATATATATATATATATATATATATATATATATATATATATAGAGAGAGAGAGAGAGAGTAAGATAATTAATCTCACTTGAGACAAAAAATAAGAGTTGGGGAGTTGTCCCCGTATAATATCCAGCAATCTTCAATGAAACAGTTGAAAAAATGGTGATGAAAAGCATAGCAGTTGATAATACATAATACATAGCAGTGAAAGGTGGTATTTATAGAAAATGGCAACTGGAAGGAAGTATTGGTGGAAATGATGTTACAACTGTGAGACCGGAAGTGACATCGTCAAAAGGAGGCCAGAAGTGATGTCATCAGGGTGCGGCCAGAAATTGCGTCACCGGATGTGACATACAGTATGAGGAAGTGTCATCACTGGATGGGACCGGAAGTGATGTGATCAACGCATACCCAGAAGTGACATTGTCTGCGAGAGTTGGAGGCAGAAATGATGCATCGGGAGAGAAGCCATTTTGGGAATCCATAATACTCAGTGAGTGTGATGGTTTATTGTTTTTCTTCGAGAATTCTGATAATACTTGTCTCTTGTCTTGCGAACTTTCACTCACCTCTGGGCTTGTTGGCTGCCTCCTAAGTGCACGTGTGTGACAATATATGTATTTTTTTTAAATTACAATAGACAGGACATCAGGATAAACCCTTCTCTTTTCAAAAGATGCCCAAAGATCTTTAATGACAACAGAGATTCAGGATGGCAGTGTCCCCATCACTATACTGGGGCATTGGGATTTATACATAGACCAAGGGCCCCTACTGTCTTTACCAACCCCTCTTCCAGCAGCAGCCCTAACTTTTCCCAGATGGTTACCCATCCAAGTACTGAACAGGCAAAATATGCTTAGCTTCATGTGAATGTTTTTTATCGCTACCAATGTTTGCAATGTGCCATCTGTTAGAATGACCAATGCGATACAATTTATTGCTACAAATGTTTATGATGTGTTGGAGTGGCAGACGCATACTAGCCAGATGGACACACAGACACACAGACTCATAGATAGATAGATAGATAGATAGATAGATAGATAGATAGATAGATAGATAGATAGATAGATAGATACTTTATTAATCCCAAGGGGAAATTCACATACTCCAGCAGCAGCATACTGATACTGTACTTTCTTAGGTTGTTATTATTATTGTATGAAAAATTAAAACTACAATTTCAAGTTTCAAGTAAATAATTAACATTGATCTTGCACAGATGCTCTCAATAATCAAAAATTGAAAAGGCAAACACTCAGAATAAGCCTAGGGCGCTTTTTAAAAACTATTCAAACCCTCCGCTCTGTCAAGTCTGAAAGACCAGACTCCTGATATGCATCAGATGCTTTAATGCTTCATTTAAATGAAAGCATTACTGCAGTCCTCTGCTGAAGCAGTCTAAACCAGTGACAAATCTCTAAACTCAAGCAATAAGTGTTGCCAATGGCTGGCTATTGAATGCAGCCAAACTGAATTTTTATTATTTATGTTGTAGCCTACAAATTGTTGTCCTCTCCCCAATATTTATAACAAATTGATGCTAATGGTTTCATTTAAAACACAAATGGGAGCCTAATGTAAACATCTGTTCATCCATTTTCTTAATACTCTTAATTCGATCCAAAGGTGGACATACTTTTTCCACATATGAAATCTGTTCATTTATAATTGAATAAATTATTTCAAAGTCAATTTTTCATTGTTTTTTATTTTTCAATTACATCAACTCTATCTACAGATACTGCTTAAATGAAGAAAAAAGTAAACAAACAACATCTCACGGGGTGCACTTTCTTTTTCACATGACTATGCTAACCCTGCACTAAACTGACATGTAATATTTTTATCTGGCTTGCTGGTGTGCAGTAATGTGTTATTTTCTATTTCTTATGAAGTTTATGCTTCTGAAAAGTAACCAGAAGGCCTGACGTCAATTATCCTTCTGCTGTTCCTAAGTAGTTTCGGAACTGTAAACCCCACCTGAAAGTTACATTAAGTGTTGAGAGTAAGTACAAATGGTTTTGTCACAAAGTTCTTGATAATAAATCTACAGGAAAGATAACAGCAGTCTCCTGCTGTTATTGACCATTTCCCACAAAGGGCAACTTTCAGGTGGCTGAAGAGAATGTTCAAGTATAATAGGCACAGATGGACAGGCACACATGACTAATTCTTCAAAGTGGTGACACACCAAACTAAAAGGCGCTTGACTGAGGTAATTATCAATCACACAATCCTCCACTCATCCATTAAAGCGTGCATTTTGCTCAGCATTCTGCTCTGAATGCTTCTCCTCCCAGCATGGTTTGCTCATTCTGGTGGACACATTGCAGCGCTTGGACTTGTCTGAGGGTCTGCTGGATTTGTAGGTGGTTGTGACTCATACGGGAAAATGAATCAAAGGCACTAAATGGATCCAGTCTTTAAAAGTCAGCTGTGCTGGTTTAATTCTGGCTGCGACAGTCAGGTATAGTATGTCTTAGAAATTGCCTTATAATATTAACAAATATTTTAAATTCTTCACATTCTGTGATCACTGGTATTAAAACAGGAGGACAAAAAGTGAACCAGTGTCATTTAAAAGGCTTATATGGAGAGATACTTTCATACTAGATATATTCAGAACAAACAGGCGTCATTCCTAGACAATGATGGATTATTTTGTCAGGTTGAACAGAACTAATTCATTATTACAAGCTGAGAGGTGCCAGCTATTCTATGTTAGCGAGACCAGATCCCCTCATCTCTGTTTTAAGCTGTGTCTATTTTCTCCTCACACTTGGTCCTGCAGCTTTCATCACAGCATTGCAATACACATCACATAACATTCTCAAATTGCTTTAACGCGGTTCAGGATCGCAGAGGGGCCTCAGTCTATCTTGGCAGCAAGGAGCAGGGGAAATAGTCCTGAACATGGTGCCAGTCCATCATAGGACACACTCACACAAAGCCCATTTAGAATTACCAGTTAAGCTAACATCCATGGGATTCGGGAGAAACCACCGACTAAAGGCAGAATATGTAGCTAGTTATTTGTGAAAAAGTATGTACACCCCATGGTTCAACATATTTGAACAGGCAAATAGCAGATTTTCATGCAAATGATGCCTATAGATAAAGATGATATATCTGATTCTGATGTCTTATATATAAACGTCTACACATGGAAGTGTGTGTGTGTGTCTGTCCGGCCCAGAAGTGTAAGGCTACATCATGAAGACTCAAAGAAAGCAACTCTGTTGCCAAAGTAAAACCGCTGAGAAACGAGAAACTCACTTAGCCACTAATACACAAGTGAGGTGAGCACATCGGCAAAACGACACCTCCAAGGAGAGAGAAACTCGCTTAGCCGCTAATGTACAACTGATACGATTGATTGATTGAAGTACTAGAATCCATGGTTTCTAGGAGACCGGGCTTTTTACAGCACAGGCCTACACAATTACTATTTGAATAATAGCATAAATGTGTCTTGTCTATTATTTATTCAAGAAAATTTTCAATAGAAGTAATAGATGTGATAAAATAAGTGCACCCTGGTATTACCCCCTTTCGCAGAAATGACTTGTAGGTGTTTTACTTAGCTGCCCACCGGTCCCTAATATTGGCTTTGTTAACTTTTTGACCACTTCTCCATGTAAAATTACTTCAGTTGCAGGTATTGCCCCATTTCAAAACACTCCAAAACATTTCAACATTCCTCTGGTATTCTCTCCCGTTCATTGATCTTCTGCATTAGATCCCACAACACATCTATTCCCTCTTCTCATAAATTCTTCCACATTTCCACTGGTATTTCATCTGGTTTTGTTGTGTTACTATTTTTGTCCTATTTAGTGCCTCCTTTACTTCCTCCCTCCTTATTCTATTCTGATTCTGATTATTTTTGGTAGAAGACCTTCATTTGGGACTCCATCCCCAAATACTACCCTTGGATTTTATTCATTCAACAGCTTTGAATTACGGTGGAATGGTTAAATTTCAAATAACAATCATCGTTCACACTGGAATGTTTGCATCATTTATGAAAGTATCTCTGCCCACAGTAAAATGACCAAAAACACTTATGACGTAGACCATCTCATGGGACTAGGCATGTGCACATTGGTGGCAAACTCCGTGAAGGGACTGTGAAGTGAAAAACCCATAGCCCCTAGAAAATCAGATACCCTTGTGCTTTACAATCTTTCAAAAATACTAGCAGGAATAGGACTCTGATAGCACAGCATAGCAAAAGAAAGAAATACTTTAAAGAGCTGAAGCGAATTGAAGCCATGTCAAATTAATGCACTGATCATAGTTGTAAAATTAACTCGATAGAGAAAATAAATACATAAATGCACACCCACGTGTGTCTATATCTTCACTTTACTGCATTACACTTTCGTATCTCTGACTTGTTTACTTGTGAGCTTGGCTACATTCTACACCCATCCACTTCGTTAAGCTCCTTGTTATTATTTTTGCTACAGAAAGCATCTCTTCTTATCCTCTCTCTTCTCTTAGAGAAATTAAATAAATGCCAACTCATGTGTATCAATAACTTCGCTTTACTGGCATTGTGCTTTTCGTGACTCTGTCCCATCTTCTTGTGAGCTCAGCTGCATTCTACACCCATCCACTTCGTTAAGCTCCGTGTTATTAATTTTGCTGTGGAAAGCCACAAGATTCATCTCAAAGTTGTAGTGACCAGTAAATTATTTACCTTTTGCACATGTATGCAACATTCATAAGAACATTTGAATGATCTCGATGAGAACAGGCCATTCAGTCCAACAAAGCTCACCAGTTCTGTCCACCTAATTCTTCCAAAATAACATCAAGTCAAGTTTTAAAGGTCCATAAAATCCTACTGTCACCACACTACTTGGTCACTTACTCCATGTGTCTGGGGTTCTCTGTGCAAAGAAAAACTTCTGTTTGTGCGACATTTACTCTTTAGATGGTTCCGACTTTTTCCCTGTGTTCTTGATTAACTTATTTTAAAGCACAGTCTCAATCCACTGGACTAATTCCCTTTATTATTTTAAACACTTCAGTTGTGTCTCCTCTTAATCTTCATTTGCTTAAACTGAAAAGGATCAACGTTTTTAATCTTTCCTCATAATTCATCTCCTGTAGTCCTGGAATCAGCCCTAGTCACTCTTCTCTGGACATAGCACTGCTATGCTCTTTTCTTTAGCCAACAGCCCTAGAGGGACCCCACTCTTAGAATTAACTAATTCTGATAGGGTTCCTCGCACCATAGCCCTCTGTTGTCCATATTGACATGATAGCATCAAGCAGTTGCTGCAGATTTGTCAGCTGCACGTCAATGATGCAAATCTCCTGTTCCACCACATTCAAAGGTGCTCTATCGGATTGAGATCTGGTGACTATGGAGGCTGTTTGAGTACAGTGAACTCATTGTCATGTTCCAGAAACCAGTTTGAGATGATTTGAGGTTTGTAACATGGCACTTTATCCTGCTGAAAGCAGCCTTTAGAAGATGAGTACCTTGCGGTCAAAAAGGGATGGACATGCTCATCAACAATACTCAGGTAGGCTGTGGCATTTAAACAATGCTCAGTTGGTACTAAGGAGCCCAAAGGGTCCCAAGAAAATATCTCCCACACCATTATACCACCACTTCCAGCCTGAACCATTTATGCAAGGTAGGATGGATCCATGCTTTCATGTTGTTGATATTAAATTCTGACTGTACCATCCAAATTGAGAATCCTCAGACCAAGCAATGTTTTTCCAGTTTTCTATTGTCCAATTATGGAGATCCTGTGCAAATTGTAGCCTCAGTTGTCTGTTCTTAGCTGACAGAAGTGGAACCCAGTGTGGTCTCCTGCTGCCCTAGCCCGTCTGCTTCAAGGTTTGACATGTTGCTGTGGTAAAGTGAGGTCCACGACTGATTGCCTTTTTAAATAAATTATCGCTGCACTTGTGGTTTAAGGAGGGGGTGTGTTAGCGTGGCAGGAGCGGTTCCCGGGTGCAATGCGTGGGGTTGTTTCCGCACTTACGCTCACAGGTGCGGTATCGCCTGTTTTTGTAATTGTGCCGGGAGCTGCTAATCGCCACACTTGTGGCACATCCCCATATAAAAAGGAGAAGTGTGAGTGCGGGAGGAAAAAAAGAGAGAGAGAGAAGGAAAGAGAAAGAAACCAGAGGTTAGAGGAAGAAGAAGAAGGCAGGAGGTGCTGAGAACTGGTGTGGGAGCGAGCAAGAGAGCGAGAGTGAAAGAGAGCAGACTCGCTGCAGAGAAGTAGGCAGCTAGGAGTAGAGCCCCGGAAGGAGTGTATGGCCGACACTCGAGGAGGCAGTTGGAAGTGGTCACTCTAGCTGAGCGATTTGAAGGAGCTGGAGTGACCAAGAAGGTTCACAGCTCACCGCGGAAGACAGCGGGAGTCAGGGAGGCTTGGGAGGGTGAGCCCCAGCGTGAATGCCTTGGCCATTGGGGAATCCGAGTCTTGGTCCGACAAGGGAGAAGTACGTATCCAGGGGACAGAAGGCTGCCGGACAAGTAGAAGGTCAGCTGCACCTGTGGATAGGGTGACTCCCCTGTTGCAAAACCTGTTGGGATAAGCTGGGGAGCCGTCAGCTAAAAGGAGAAGGCACAAGGTTGTTAAAAAGGACAGCTTCCAGCCCATTGATTTGAACCTCGTTTTGAAGAATATATTTTTGGATTTTTAACCTCCACTTTTCACTTGTTTTTTAATGGATTATTTATTGAAAACATTTTAATGCACTGCACTATTTATTTGAACACTGTTTTGGGTTTTTATTAATAAAAGCACTTGCACTTTTGCACCTTCCCCTTGCTTCATGTGGTGTGCTCATTGCATAGCTCATCCTGGGTGTCGGGTTCAAGAGGCCCCCAAAACTGAAAAGAGGGAGCACTGGAGCAGGACCGTCACGTCACCGTTATCCATTCAGAGATGCTCTTCTGCATACCTCAGTTGTAACGAGTGGTTCAGTTACTGTTGCCTTTCTATCAGCTCAAACCAGTCTGGCCATCCTTCTCTGATCTCTGGCATCAATATGGGATTTTTGCCCAGAGAACTTGGATATTTTCCCTTATTCTGACCATTATCTGTAAACTCTAGAGATGGTTGTGCATGAAAATCCCAGTAGATCAACAGTTTCTGAAATACTCAGACCAGCCTGTCTTGCACCATTATGTTCAAAGTCACTTAAATCAGCTTTCTTGCCCATTCTGATGTTCAGTTTGAATTTCAGCAGGTCGCCTTGACAATGTCTACATTGTCTAAATGCATTGAGTTGCTGCCGTGTGATTGGCTGATAATATATTTGCGTTAACACGCATCCATCCATCCATCCATCCATCCATCCATTGTCTCCCGCTTATCCGAGGTCGGATTGCGGGGGCAGCAGCTTGAGCAGAGATGCCCAGACTTCCCTCTCCCCGGCCACTTCTTCTAGCTCTTCCGGGAGAATCCCAAGGCGTTCCCAGGTCAGTCGAGAGACATAGTCCCTCCAGCGTGTCCTGGGTCTTCCCCAGGGCCTCCTCCCAGTTAGACGTGCCCGGAACACCTCACCAGGGAGGCGTCCAGGAGGCATCCTGATCAGATGCCCGAGCCACCTCATCTGACTCCTCTCGATGCGGAGTAGCAGCGGCTCTACTCTGAGCCCCTCCCGGATGACTGAGCTTCTCACCCTATCTTTAAGGGAAAGCCCCGACACCCTGCGGAGGAAACTCATTTCAGCCGCTTGTATTCGCGATCTCGTTCTTTCGGTCACTACCCATAGTTCATGACCATAGGTGAGGGTAGGAACATAGATCGACTGGTAAATTGAGAGCTTCGCCTTGCGGCTCAGCTCCTTTTTCACCACGACAGACCGATGCAGCGCCTGCATTACTGCGGATGCTGCACTGATCCGCCTGTCGATCTCACGCTCCATTCTTCCCTCACTCGTGAACAAGACCCCGAGATACTTGAACTCCTCCGCAGTTGTACCTAATAAAGTGGCCAGTGATATATGCAATGGTGTAATGGCTTCTTCCACGTGACAAATCCGCATTTTTTAAATGTGGTTTATGATCATGAATATACCAGGTCAATGTTATGTGTCCTTTGTCCCTGTACATCGCCTTTATCAGTGGGCACTAATTGCATGGCTCTGAGGCTAGGGATCTTCACCAGCAATCGGAAGGTTGCTAGACTGAATCCTGTAAACACCAGAAATGAGTCTACTCCACAGGGTTCTTAACTTGCAATTGCTTCGTCCTGGGTATGACGCTAATCTGCATCCAGCCCAGCAAGAAGGTTGTCGAATTTACAGGGAAAACTTGTGGGTTGGTGGCAGGACTGGCACTCCAGCCACCATTAAAAACCTCACACTGTTCCAGTGTGGTGCTGAGGTGTCACCCGCTGCACGTGGGTCCCAATCCAGGTGGTTCGTTGTGTGGTGGGTGTGTCAACACACTGTCAGCGCATGCTCCCAACACCAACTAATTACATGAAAATCTAGTGTTTACCTATTTAAATATGCTACAAAATCCATTTCCATGGAGTATTCTTACTTGATTAATGATTAATATTAAGGAGAGGCCTTCAATGTTGGCTTCATGAGCTGCTATGCCACTCACTATCTAGAAAAACTCCTTGGAAAACGATTCAGAAACCAAGCTTTTTATAGTTAGCTAAAAAAAAAATATTTCTTCAGCTTCTGTAGAAGCACAAGCGGCACATCAGAATCAGTTGGCTTATAGCCGAGATGCGCAGATGTGAGAAATGAATTTAGTTTTATTCTTATTGTGTAATTTCAGCCTAGAGAAGGTGTTTCAACTGAAGCTGATTTTATAGGTCACCGCAGGTCTCCATGGTTATACACATCTGTGACCTCCTTCAATCCATAGTCTCAGTATTTCAAATAGAAGTGGCAAAAAAGAACCATTAATGTAACTTATATTTAGGATTTTTTTCTGTTTTTTAATCGCCTCACTGAGCCATTCTTTCTTTGTTCTTTTTAAAAAGTGCATGAAATAGAGGAAAGTTCTTAATCACTAATGAGTTAATTCAGCAGAACAGGTTCAATAGATAAGGAGTGCTACTTAAAGAGGGGCATTTTAAGAATGTTAGCAGGCAATTTAGAAGGCGACGTGGGCTTTAGTGACTTGTGATAAGACGCCTGCCATCCCCTCTGTCAGAGCAAAATAGTTGCATTCAAGCACCAGTGAAATCATTAAGAAGGAGATATAGTGGCAAAGCAATAGACTTGTTAAGGGCAATTAAAGAGCCAGAGGAGAATGTACTATTTTTTTGTAATCAAATAATGGTAGCCATAAAGTAACATTCTCAGAGCTGCTTAATCCAATTTAGGACTGTGGGGGCTGAAGACTATCCTGGCGGCATTGGGTGCAAGGCAATAACCAGCCATCAAGACGATGCCAGTCCAATGTGGCCGACTCATCCACACACCTACACTCACATTCACACAGGGCTAATATTGCTAATTAGCCTAAAATGCATATATTTTGTTGTGTAGGTGGAAAATATTTTAGCTGAAATTTTCATGTAAAATGATTTAAGCAGAGTTCCAGTAAACTGGTGCGGTATGGTGGCACTGCAGTTACTTTTGCTGCATTCACAGAAGAAGCAGCAGGGTTAAATGAACACTTGAAGAGTTCAGTTTTGCTGTGGCCCCCCTCCCAAATTCATATCCAAAGCAACTCACTGCCTGTGTGGTATCTGAAACCTCTCTGCATGTTCAGGTGTGGGTTTCTCTGACTAGTGCAGTTTCTTCACACGTCACAATGTTGCAGAGATGAAGCTGACGGATGATTTAAACAGCATCAGCGTGTTTGAATGAGTTCTAGCGACCCACCCAAAGATGATTCCTGCAATAGCTGCAATAGGCTCCTGTCTCTCCAAAACCGTATCTTGAACTAGCAAACGTATTTAAAATCCTGCTTTGTCATTCTGGGGTATTGAGTGTTTTTTGATGTGGGAAAAAAATGAAATGAAACCTGTAGCATAATAAAACGTGAAAAAACTGAAGGGGTCTGAGCGGGGTCAGCGCCACCATATTAAGGCAAATTAGGTATTCACCTAGGGTGCAGATCATAAGGGGGGAAAAACCAGCCACACAGGTTAGCTAATGAACAGTCAGTTGCCACTCTAATAAGCTTGGCCTAGGGTGCAAAATAACGTAGCACCAGCACTGGGTCTGAGCACTTTCTGAGTTCACAGTACGTGTTAGGTTAACTGCAGATGCTGCATTACCACAGGATGACTGAGTGTGCTCTCAATTGGACTGGAATATTATTCATAGTTGTCTTCTGCCATGATACAGAAGGCCTCCCGACTCTGTGATCCTGAACTGGACAGTGCAGGTATAAAAAGGAAAAGGATAAAATTATAAATATTTCTGGTCCTCAAATTGTCAAGCAAATGTTTTCAACAATTTAAAAAGCTGTTGGTGACCAGCCAACCTGCCAAAAATTTTAAACATTAAAAACCTGTCATAGCAACAGGGAGGATAGCAAAATAAAAACAAATAATCATAATATAACATAACAAAACATAACATAATATGAATTCTCAAACCCACTGAATCAGTTTCAAGGTTGCAGGGAGCAGTAGCTCGTCAACAGCAAATCCTCAATCAGTCCTACCAGTGCATCTCAAGGCTCATCAAGGCGCATCTCATCTCACACTCACTGAGCAAGTCTACTTATCCATACAAACATCTAAGCAGCCAATCACGTGGCAACAGCACAATGCATAGAATCATCCAGACACAGGTCAGGAGCTTCAGTTCATGCTCACTCTAATCACCTTGAGTAGGGGAAAATGTGCAATCTCAGTGAATTCGATAGGGGCATGACTGATGGTGCCAGACGGACTGGTTGGAGTATTTCTGTAACTGCTGATCTCCTGCCATTTTCACACACAACAGTCTGTAGAGTTTACTCAGAATTGTGCGAAAAACAGAAAACACAGAGTGAACAGTAGCTATGTGCTTGGAAAAGCCTTGTTGTTGAGAAAGATCAGAGGAGAACTGCCAGATTAGTTCATGTTGACTAAAGTCTACGATAATTCTGCTAACCAGTATCACACACATGTGAAAAGGAGTCAACTAAAGGGCTTGAATAATGGCAATTCTACGTCCGACCATGCAGTGGGGTGCACTAACTATCTCTTTCGATCCCTTGCAGACTATTCTCAGGAAATCCCACAGGGTTCTGGCACCCCTGACGATGTCACTTCCGGTCCCCGGCTCTGACGATGTCATTTCTGGTTCCACCTCTGTCGATGTCACTTCCTAACACTGGCGTTTAAAGCCACCATTTTCTCTTTCTTCAACAGTTCTGTTTTGGACTCAGTCGAGTGAACAATTCTCCAATCTTTAAAATACCTTTTTGCAGCCAAAGGACATTATACGGGTGGCTGCCCCATACTTTTATTATGTCTAAGTGTCATTCCTGTGACACCAGTCTGTACAGCTGAGGTGAGCAGGAAACCATCTCAGAATGCACAACACGTTGAACCTTGAGCTGGATGGGCTACACCAGCTGATGATCATGTCAGGTTCCACTTCTGTCAGCTATAGACAGAAATCTGAGGTTGCAGTGGGCACAGGCCCACCAATACTGGACAGCTGAAGAATGGAAAAATTTAGCCTGGTCTAATGAGGCTCATAGGTGGTAGGGTCCAAATTTGGTACCAGCATCATAAATCTATCCTTCCAACATGCATTGTGCCAACATTCCAGGTTAGTGGAGGTGGTGGTCTAATAGTGTGGGTAGTGTTTGCTTCACACACTTTGGTCCCATTAATACCAATCAATCATCACTTGAGTGTGTGGCCTACACCACCCCTTGCTCATAATGTTTAGGACAAAGACACATTTCTCCTTGATTTACCCCTCTGCTCCACAGTTTAATATTATAAATCAAACAATTCAGCCATGCATTTAAAGGTATTTGTTTCTCTCAAGTCCAGACTCAAGGGTGCTACACTGCACCTCCTCTCAGAACCCTAATCCTTAAGGGTAACACAAACTGTCAGCCGGGATATTCGAGGGGAGCAAAGTAAACTGGTCTACCCATCCTGAAGTGAGCCTTCATAAGTAAGGTCAAGGGGTCCACAAGTGTTAGTGTTAAATCAGCCCTCCACCTCAGGGTCATTAATTGGTTCTTGTCCCACTGACACCAGTGTAATGACCTGATGGTATGAGAGACAGAGGAATGCAATTAGCCACTTTATGTTGGGCTGGTGGTAGGTGGCCCTAAAAAGGACCTCCGGCTTCTTCAGGGGCTGCTTCTGCCATGCTGCTCGGGTATTCCGTGTAGTCACTAAGCTGCTCCATGCTGCCCAGCTCAGTCATTTGGAATCAGAGGCAACTTGTGTACACTATCCCCTGGCTCTGTGAGCCAACCAAAGGCCAAGGTCCACATCCAAGGCTTGCCAGCGGCCACACACCCAGCAGTGTGGACAAAGTACTTTCTAAGTGTTGTTTCTGTGCAAACCCTTAATACTATTCACGCTGCTTACTGAGCTGCTTTTAGAGTGGGCTTCCTCAGGTAATGCCAACCCCTTCGGTCATATTCTTGGCCACTTGAGGAACATGTCCTCCCTCTCAGGTCCAGTGCTATAGGAACATTCTTAATCCAGCTTTATCCCAATTTGGGATGGGTACGGTGAATAGCCTGTCTGAGCGTAAGGCAGAAAACAGCCTTGCAGTATCCGCACTCATATTCACACCAAAGCCAACTTAAATTACACCTTTCGGGAATGCCTGGAGGAAAATCCATACCAATATGGAGAGAAGACACAACATCTGAACAGAGAACAAAGAGCTGGGATGCTGAATATGTGAAGCTGCAGTGCAAACCAAAGCACCTCTGCGCCACCTAACCAAAGCACAACTATAGTATTGGAGTGTTGATGCTGACCATGTGGATCTGTTCATGGCCACAATTTACCCATCTTCTAATGGCTACTTTCAGCATAATAATGTGCCATGTCACAAAGCAAAAGTCATCTCCAACTGCTTTCATGAACGTAACTATGAGTTCAGTGCTCTTCACCGCATTTGAGTCCAGTAGAACACCTTTGACAGGTGCAGAATGAACATGCAGCTCACAAATCTGCACAAATGACATGATGTTATCATGTTAGCATGGACTAGGATATCAAAGGAATCGACATCTTATGGAATCCATGTCATGAAGAAATTAGGCTGTTTTGGCAGCAACACAAGGCCCTACCCAGTATAAGTATAGTGGTTCTGAAAATTTGTTAACTGAGTGTATGTTTTCGGTTTAAGCTAACAGCCATTTCTTTGCTAATGTGGGGGGAAATAGGAATATAATGAGGAAAAATCATATACAGATGGGGAAAACAACAACAACATTTATTTATATAGTACATTTTCATACAAATGGTGTAGCTTAAAGTGACAAGATGAAGAAAGAAAAGTTTATTTGAAACAAAAATAAGATTAGGCAATACTAAGCAATAAAGTGTAAAGTAACGACAGATAACCGGGAGGACAGTGTGGCAAGTGGCTGGGGGTGGAACCCAGCCGGGACGCCCAGAAGGACCGGATGAGGGATTATGCCTCCTCCAGACCATGAGAGGGCGACCACCATGGTGGCTTTGGGGACCACGGGAACAGAGCTTAGAAACTCAACCCTATAGGGGCCCGTGGCGCCCAATTGCCTGAGGAGCCCTGGCCTTCAGCACTTCCGCCACACCCGGAAGTGCTGAGGGGAAGAAGACCAGGGACACCCGGAGCGTTTCCGGGTGCACAGCCGGCACTTCCGCCACACCGGGGAGTGCCGGCAGGCACTCATTGGGAGGCACCTGGAGCACGTCTGGGTGGGTATAAAAGAGGCCGCCTCCCTCCATTCGATGGCTGGAGTCGGGTGGAAGAGGATGGAGCTCGGAGGAGAGGAGTGGAGGACATGAAGAGAGAAAAGACATTGTGAGGCCTGGACTTTGGGGGTGATTGGTGCAGCGGCACTGGGGTGTGTGTGTTTTGATTATTGTAAATATGAATAAACGTGTGTTTGTGTTCGAACCTATGGTGTTCGCCTGTCTGTGTCTGGGCTGTTCCCCACAACAGAAAGAAATAAAAAACTCCAGATGGCCCAGGGGAAAAAAAAATCAAAATCTGCAGGGGTCCCAAGGCCGAGAGTCTGCCCAGCCCCTACTTTGCATTCTACCTAACACAAATGATCTAATGGTTTTCAGGCTTTATATGAAAGAATTCAAATTTCATATAAATTGCTAACAGTTTTAAGATCATATGGAGCTAGAGCCTGGATAGAGTGCCATTCTGTCACAAGGCACACTCATACTGAGCATATAACCTAAGGAATAGTCCTGTTTTTCCCTCATCACAAAGATGTCCACATTAGACTGGTGATTTAACCTGACATATTGTTAATGAATGAGTAAGCCCTGCCTCAGATATTGGGAGAGCAAGCAAACTCCACACAAACACTGACTACTGTTGCTGTTTAAGTGTACCAGACCAGGATTTGAACCCTGGCCCCTGGAGGTATAAGATCCCTATGCTATCCTTTTTCATCATTAATGTGTTGCTATTATTTTTATTTCTACTTTGTATCACACTATACTTGGGGACAATAAAAAAAAAAAAAAAAGATTCTTGTTAACAGGCTATTAATAGAATTTTTCAGTGTGAACCAGAAAAAAATAAAATTAAAATTGAATGGTGTAATTTAGGACTGCTAGTTATACAGAGATATATTTTAAGAGAAAATATTTTAAGAGTTAAATTCCATAACAGGCAACACAATAGCACTGCCATGACACCAAAGTCAGATCCAAGTTCAGGTTCCAGCTGGGCTGCCAACTGTGAAGAAAGTTATCTGAGAGGATTATAACTCGGCATTATCAGACAGTAAATGCCTTCTACGTGGAACTCGATGTTCAGTCTGCATTGACTTCTGCATTCTGATTTCCTCCTGACATTTGTGAAAAGACGTGGAGTCAAGTTGAGGGGTGTTTCCAAAGTACTCCTGTGTGAGGGCTGCTGGGTGTGTGTCTGATCAGCCCCATTTTGCTTTGCATCCATTGCACTGCTCATTCTGGTGTCTGTTCAGGCGTGTGTATAAATGAAAAACAGGAAAGGCTTATTACATTTGTTCAGACTAAATTGTGTGTATATTTTTATTTGTTTGCATATCTACCTGTTTATGCATTTATTATTTAAAGAGCATCTGCAAAAAGCCAAATTTCCCCCTGGGAAGAATCTATCTATCTATCTATCTATCTATCTATCTATCTATCTATCTATCTATCTATCTATCTATCTATCTGTCTGTCTGTCTGTCTGTCTGTCTGTCTGTCTGTCTGTCTGTCTGTCTGTCTGTCTGTCTATCTATCTATCTATCTATCTATCTATCTATCTAAAAACAACACTCACAAAATAAATGCTAATGCATTGGCTTACTTATGACATAAACCAGTGCTTCCCAAACTCAGTCCTGGGGACCCACTGTGACTGCAGGTTTTTATTCCAGCTAGATTCATAATCAGTGACAACGCCTGATAACTCTGATCTCATTTCATTAGCTGGTATTTTTCTTCTCTTATTCTACATTCAGAAAAGCACAGCAGCATGAATTTTACATTTATATAACATGTAGAGATATTTCTGTTTTTGCTACAATTTGCCCTTTAATTTTTCAGTTTTCGCCCTTCATTGTATCTTATGAATGACAATTAAAAACGAGCAGAGCAGACACGCTGGCAAACAACACTGAAAAATCAAAGGCTGCAACTACTTTAGCATCAGACCCACTAATTAGTATATAATGGATTAATTAAACAATTAGAAAAGTAGAATGGAAATCAAGATATTGTCAGTCAGTCAGTCAGTCATCTTCTAACCCGCTATATCCTAACACAGGGTCACGGGGGTATGCTGGAGCCAATCCCAGCCAGCACAGGGCGCAAGGCAGAAACAAATCCCGGGTGCCAGCCCACCGCAGGACTGAAAATATTGTTAAAAAGAAAAAAAAAATACATTATTCCCATATAACTGCTTGGTACATTTTAATATATTTTTTTTTTACCAAACTTAAGTTTTTAATTTCTATATTGTTCCCAAAACACAGAGCTTGGGAAATAACAGTTCATTTAATTAGCCCAGGAGACAAATTAAAAAACGAAGCTGGTTGAAACAAAAACCTGCAGCCACAGGGGGTCCCCAGGACCGAGTCTGGGAAGCACTGACCTAAACTATCTTACTACATAATTCGCCTGCCTCCTTACTCACTCACTCACATCCGTCCGAAGCTGAATGCGCAGTCGCCTTTTGCGCAGCTGCACGAAAAACCTTACAAGACCAACATCCCACCCCAACATCGCGGTAGGCGGCAGATTTACGGCCGCAAAAATTCCAAGAGATAAAGGCGACTTCGATTGAAGCTCTAGAGGCCTGAAAGGCGATTTCGACTACAGCTCGAGGCCTAATTATGCATTCTGATTTAATTACGCATTCATTCAATACACCTATATCAGGTGTGTGGTGCTGATACTTATTACTGTTCCATATTGTACTGGAACATTCATCATTCAATATTATACTATAGGCCTGGAAAATTCATCAACTAAGAGTACAAGCCTGTACAGTAATGAGTAAAGCAGACTACAATCATTACAAAACAAGTTCTTCGTTACTTATCATTTGTTCTTCATACACTGCTGACACAAACTCGTGCCCGTTTCATCTTGCGTTGTCGAAACGGACTCTTTGTCTAGTGCAGCTATAAATGAAAAACAGGAAAAGCTCACTACAGCATGTAGTACCAACAAACTAAGAGTAAAAGAACAATTTCTTTTCAAAACGGTAATTTATTTACACGCATCAGATCAAACAACCAATTGCAATAATATTAAACAGAATAAACACTGAAACATTCTGTAATAATAGTGCATATACATTAATCCTATTTTAAAAAGTTCATACTATCAAAGACATTGAGTTCTGAAAAAGCAACATCCTCTGACTGAAAGTTTTGGGATCATAGACACGAACAGGGAAAACATGCAAATGGCACTGGGACATGTGATAAGACAAGTCCGGTGGGGGGGGGACATTATTAAAATAATTTATTATTACTTTTAATGTTTTTTAAGCACGGCCCAGTGACTTAACAAGCAGCACACATGTTAATGTGTGCGATTGCGTGGGTTTTAGTTAATTATGAAGAAGTGGTGTAATTTTCAAGTCATGCATGAACAGAAATGGACCTTCCCCAATCTGTTGTCCCAAACCTGGAAGCACACAATTGCCTAAAATGTCCTTGCATGCTGTAGTATTAACAATAACCTTCACTGAAAACACTGAAGGCCATTACCTTCAAACTTTACTGTAGGCACTATGGAGTCCAGATGGTAGTGTTCTCTTGGCCAAACTCACATTCGTCCATCAGATGGCAAGATAGTTCATCACTCCAGAGAACATTTCCAATGTCCAGTGGTAGTGGGCTTTACACCAATACAGCCAAGGCTTGGCATTGCACACTGTGATCTTAGGCTTGTGTGCAGCTGCTCGTCCATGTAAATCCATTTCATGAGCCTCCCGACACACAATTCTTGTGCTGATGTTGATTTCAGAGGCAGTTTGGAACTCTGATGTGATGGATGCAACACACAATATACACTGCAGCATTCGGCGGGCCCGCTCGGTGAGTTTGCATGGTCTGCCACTTCATGGCTGAGCTGTTGTTGATCGACACTTCCACTTCATAATAATAGCACTTATAGTTGACCAGGGTGGATCTAGCAGAGCAGAAATTTCTCATACTGACTAGAGCCAAAGGTGGCATCCTATAACAATGTCACATTTAAATTCACTAAGCTGTTCAGTATGACTGATTCTACTGCCACCATTTGTCATTGGATATTGCATGGTCATGTGCTTCTAATAACAACGAAGGACCTGAGTTGAATAATTTGGAGGTGTATCCACTTACCTTTGCAATAAAGTGTAGCTCTAGGGACGTCAGTTCATAACCTGAGTGGTCCTCAGTCAGTGGTGCCCGTTTTCTGTGCTCTTTCTTTGCTCTTGATTTTTCCATCCCAAAGTTGCTCATGGTTAGGTTAACTGACATCTCTCGATTTGTTAGAGTGTCTGTGGGTAGGTGCCCAGCAACAAAATTGGCACCCTCTGCTGTGCCCCCACTCCTGCAGGGATAGACTCTGGTTCTCTGCAGCCTTACATTGCATTAAATAGGTTTGCTAACGAATGGATGGATTTCTAATGCTCCTAATTTAAAAATACATGCGCACCTTTTCTGAACTTTATTATTCCCATATGTCCATCCAGACATTTTGTAAACTGTTTACCCAGTTCAAAGCTGAAGGTTTCTTCATTCTTCATCATGTTTGGGGATTTAGGGTCAATTTGGAATTTAGGACAGCATTACATGTCTCTCCCATCATCTAATCAATCCTTGCATTTAAAACTACTAGCTAAGAGGCTACAGAAAACGGATGCAGTTTGCAGTGTAGGATTTAAAACTATGTAAAACAGTAATTATATAACTTGCAAAAAAATAAAACACATTTCCATTTAAAGCAAGTTTACAATGCACTGCAGGCTGTCTTTCAAGAATGTAAAACATACACTAATTAAAAAGTGCAATACAACTTTCTAAGTGCTAGGTGGTTCAAACTTTATGTTACTTATAACTGAGTTAGCCTTGCTTTGTTACAACTGTCAACCACCAAATGCAGCTGGGCTGAAACCAACTTATTCTTTCTTATATTTTTAGCAATGTGGCTGTGACATGCCACTTGCACAATCAATCTACATTCTGTAAACATTTGTAGTGCTCTCTGCAGTGCTTTGTGCTTCACTTATCATGGGGGCCTTGAATAGTTTGGGAGGTTGTCAACTAGGCAATGGAAGCTGATAACAATAGACAATTGTAGGCTGATGCCATCGCTATTTAAAGTTTCTTCCTTTTATAGTAAGTAAGTAGTGCTGCCTTTTCAGCTGTGGCTCACACCTCTGAGTGCTCCATTGTGACACTCCAGTGAGAGAATATAAAAGGGGCAGAAAGAAGACGGGGTCTTACAGCTGGCAGCTCTGCTCATTTCCATTCTTCTGTGGGCTACCTAAGTGAAGAAAGAAACCAAAAAATCAAATCAACATGGCCCCAAAGAAGGTAGAACCTAAGAAGGTGGAACCAAAAAAGCCTGAGCCAAAAAAGGATGTAGCCAAGCCAATGGTTATGCCCGAACCTGAGCCTGAGGTGCCCAAAGAGCCTGACTTTGATCCCAAGAGCGTCACGATTGAATACACCGCTGACCAGATTGAGGAATTTAAAGAGGCGTTCACACTCTTTGACAGGACTCCGACTGGAGAGATGAAGATCACGTATGCACAGTGCGGGGATGTCATGCGTGCTCTGGGGCAGAACCCAACCAACGCCGATGTCCTCAAGGTCCTTGGCAAACCACGGCCAGAAGAGATGAACAACAAACTTCTGGATTTTGAAACCTTCCTTCCCATGCTGCAGCATATCTCCAGGTCTAAAGATCAGGGAAACTTTGAGGACTTTGTGGAAGGTCTCCGTGTCTTTGACAAGGAAGGAAATGGAACCATAATGGGGGCTGAGCTTCGCCATGTGCTTGCAACACTTGGGGAGAGAATGACAGAAGATGAAGTGGATCGACTTATGGCTGGCCAGGAGGATGCCAATGGCTGCATCAATTACACATCTTTCATCAAGCACATCTTGTCTGGCTAAAGCAATGATTACAAAGGACTTGTTGGCATCCCCCCACACAGAGAATGCAAGGACGATCAAAGAAAAATTGTAACTCATTTTCATCTCAATGACATGCTGACAGTGCTTAGCAATTTTCCCTGAAAAGTAAGAATGATTTTTCCTTGTAAAAGTCACAGTGTTAGAAAACTCGGCCATGCTTCTTTGATGTGAACCTGTGAAACAGAAACATTTATGCAGTAATAAAAAATAACACTGTGAGTGCAAATACCTGTCTGCTTTTTATGTTTAAGTTTTAATTTACTGTAAAAAGTACAAATATGTCCAAAGGGAAAATTAAGTAGACCTAAAGTTTAGTGCTTCGCTTTTTATAAGATGACCGACTGACCCACCTTACAATAAGCAGAATTCTTAAATTGAGCAGAGCAGGTGTCAGCACTTGAGTGAGTCCACTGGCCTTAGAAGAAATATTTTAATAAGATACATTCAGTTCAATTAGAAGAATAAAACTAAACTTAATAAAGCATTATGAAATATATTGTAATAGTGAGTGAAGGAAGTGTTCCTATTCTGTTAGCTATTAGCATTCATACAACGTGCACATCAGAAAAGAGATATATTAATATAGTTGTGAAAGGTGCTATTTAAGTAAAATACATTATTAAAATGTCTTAATGTAGAATGTGCAAAAATATAGTCTTTGCAACTTTTTAGTACCACAGTTATTCTTTACGTTTAATGTTGCTAACACTCTCTTTTGTTTAAAAAAAAAATATATTTTTTAAATATTTTTTCTGCATTTACAGCATGCAATTTTCAAAATATCTATTAGCACTCATAAAATATGCACATCAGAAAATAGTTATATTAATAAAGTTTTATTCAATAGTAATATGCAGTTATATATTATATTTTATTATACAGTATATACATTAGGACTGTTTCACTATTTTGAACTGCATATTATATATTTATATATATATATATATACATATATATATATATATATATATATATATATATATATATATATATATATCTTTGGTAAATTTTTATTATCTTTGTATATGATATTATTAGTACTTTTGTATAAAACAAAATTAATGACACAATTTTTAAAATTTGTGCTATGTTATATTAAATATTCATATTAGAAAGTTAGTCCATCTTTAAAGTGTTTTAGTGTTACTATAGTAAAACACACTGATTTTTTTGTTTTGCAAAAATCACACTTATTATTTTACATCTGAAAGATATATGATTATTAAATGTTTCATACACTCATAACTTTTAACATCCATACATTTTCCTAACCCACTTACCCAGGGCAGGAAATTTACCAAGATTAGCTAACAACTCAGAACAGACTAATGGAGATACATTTAATTTAATTTAATAATTGTGTACTGTATGTAATGGTTTTGAATCAGTAATGAGTCACTTTTTGACTCATGAAAACTATTAGTACCTACACAAAAAACCTTATTTAAATCTAAAGAAATTGTGCAAAAGCACTTACGTGAATAATATTTGTATTGATAGCAAATCAAGAAAAATTCACTCGTTCAGTAAGAAAAGTATACTATTAATGCTGTAATATCCCAAGACACTTCACAAGAAAAGAAACACTGGATACCTATTTATACTTGGAGCTTCAGCAGGTAAGTGACTTGATTTTCTCATATGTGGGCTGGAAATGGAAACTGAACCAGTAAATGTGAATTTTATTATGCACATTTTTAGCAATTTTATATATTGCATATACAGTAAATACATACAAACACGCTTATATATATCCATCCATCCATCCATTTTCCAACCCGCTGAATCTGAACACAGGGTCACGGGGTTCTGCTGGAGCCAATCCCAGCCAACACAGGGCACAAGGCAGGAACCAATCCCGGGCAAGGTGCCAACCCACCGCAGGACACACTCAAACACACCCACACACCAAGCACACACTAGGGCCAAATTAGAATCGCCAATCCACCTAACTGCATGTCTTTGGACTGTGGGAGGAAACCAGAGCGCCCGGAGGAAACCCACGCAGACACGGGGAGGACATGCAAACTCCACGCAGGGAGGACCCGGGAAGCGAACCCGGGTCCCCAGGTCTCCCAACTGCGAGGCAGCAGCGCTACCCACTGTGCCACCGTGCCACCCGCTTATATATATATATACACACACACACACTGTATATGGCTTTTGCCATGCAGATGGACTCAGCCTGGCACTGGGTGCTGAAGAAATAAGCTCTAACTTCCTAAAAGGTTAATAGCCATCTTATGGGTTATTCCTGCCTTTTGCAAGTAGAGGTTCTGGCACCCACAATTCTGAACTGTATAATAGAATAGATGGATGGATATATACAATCTATCTATCTATCTATCTATCTATCTATCTATCTATCTATCTATCTATCTATCTATCTATCTATCTATCTATCTATCTATCTATCTATCTATCTATCTAGGCTGGGAATTGTGTACTTATAATTAATCACATCTAACATTAGAACATATAATTATTAAACTAATACATAAATCATGAAGTAAATACACACTGAATCACAAAATTAATGTAGAAGAATCACAAAGAAATAAAAAAATGAATGGCATAGTTTAAACTTAGACAATGACCTTAATCCTGAACTTTTATCAAAATACTACTTGAGCAAGTACAACCTGAATTGAATGCTTTCCTAAAAGGCAAATTGATAAAAAAACAATAATAAAACAAGGCCAATGTATTTATTCTCAAATTAGCATAGCATATGAGACACAGACATGTCAAAGTAATAAGTAAATTCAATGACTGTTGACTTTGAATGCACTGTTGAAGACTGATTTAATTGAAAGACTATGCATCTCTTAAATGGTCATACATTAAAACTTGTGTAAATACTATCCTCAGTTGTTCATCACCATCCACAACTTGGTAATCAAACTCTACACAAGTGTTTTTCAACTAGTGTGCAGTGGAAATAACAATGTAGTGCTCCAGGGTCCTGACCTGAGACAGACCTTTCTGAGGAGGCCGGGACTACCTGAAGAAACCGACATAAAAGCAGCTCTGTGATTGCCATTTTGCAGACGCAGCACTTAGAGTGCACTTTAGCAGCCAAGAAATGAGTTGGGGGTCCATCTGCCTGGGTGCATGTTCATCAGCGATTTTCGGAGAGTCGAGGGACAGTGGGCCTCTGAACCCAAATCAGTAGCGTGAGGCAGAGAGTGGAGTGTCTGTACGAGTGGGTAAAGGGATGAAGCAGCTGGAAAACACATTCAATATGTTCACTAAGTGCCATGTCTATGAAAAGCAATCTCTGAGCTAGCTGCTTCTTTTGCCGCCCCCCTTTCCCACCCCTTCAGACAGCTTAGCATGTCTAAGAAATGTAATGTTTTTTTCTCATGGTGTGCCTTGCTATTTTTGGGGGGCTACCACAGAAAACTGGTTGGAAAACACCGCTCTACCTAAACCTTTGCTACTGGCATGCTAAAAAAGATCTCCATGGCCGCTGTCTCGCTTAAAAACTGACACCATGCATTAGTTAGATGGTTATGTTGCATTCCTCATATAAATTAACGAAAATACTGCAAATTCGACTCATGAGTTGGGATTATCATTACACTTCTGTTTTGTAGAATTTGTCATAATATTAGGGTAGTCAGCACTGTAAGCTACCTGGCCGACTAGCGAGTTCAATATAGAGGTACTAAACACTTATTTTGTTTTAAATGCCATTCAAAGATAGCTTATTCAGCGCTTATGTAATATGACATTGATTCGATCTTCTTACAGAAACATGATTATAAAAAAAAAAGTAACTTTTACCTTCACAGCTTTTCTCTAGCATTGTACCAGGATTGTCATAAACCCCCCCTCCCCACCTGTTCTCCTCCCACTGTTTAAACCAATAAAATGAACACCAGTGCTACATGCTGACATCTGGCATAACTTTGTGAACCATGTACTATAAAATTTTAAACCTTTAAAATGAAAATTTTATTTCATAACATTTTTAAAGATAGTATATAAAGACTGGATGTGTATGTAATTCTTTAGGTACACTCTTATCATTTTTGTATTATTCCTTTGTAATGTTGAAAAACAAATACATGAAAATGCCGCTCTGTATGTGAAGGCTATATATATGCCCTGAACCCTGAACACGAATACACAAGACAAACTGCTTTATTATAAAAATACCTTGTTTACACAAGCACAAATAATAAGTCGCTTTTTTTCTCTTTCATTTCCTCTGTCTGCTGAACTGCTCTGCTCCAGTTGAGTGTTGACTTCCTTCCTCTCAGTTCTAACTCAACTGAACAAGGTAGTGCGGTCCCTTTTATTAAGGACCTGGGAGTACTTCCAGTGACGTGACGTAGCCAGTTGGAAGCACTCCCAGGTTATGAGAAAGACAGGGAGATCTTCCCCAGGCAGCGCCCCCTGTCATCAGCCAGGGATTTCCCATGGCTGCTCCTCTGGACTTCAGCTCCCATGCAGCCCTGTAGGTGTCCAAACTGGGACACTACCACCTATTAAAATGGGGGTTGAACTTCTCCCTGCTGTGCTCTACCGCCAGTTCTTGTACTCTTCTGGCATCCTACCCTATCCTATCCTAAGGCATCTTGGGTATTGCCCCCACTTAGTCCATCCTTCTATTATGGCATCCTGGCTGAATAAGAACTCCAACCATCTTTTGGGGTATCTACAATATTATCCATCCATCCATTTTCCAACCCGCTGAATCCGAACACAGGGTCACGGGGGTCTGCTGGAGCCAATCCCAGCCAACACAGGGCACAAGGCAGGGAACCAATCCTGGGCAGGGCACCAACCCACCGAAGGACACACACAAACACACCCACACACCAAGCACACACTAGGGCCAATTTAGAATCGCCAATCCACCTAACCTGCATGTCTTTGGACTGTGGGAGGAAACCGGAGCGCCCGGAGGAAACCCACGCAGACACGGGGAGAACATGCAAACTCCACGCAGGGAGGACCCGGGAAGCGAACCCAGGTCCCCAGATCTCCCAACTGCGAGGCAGCAGCGCTACCCACTGCGCCACCGTGCCGCCCTACAATATTATATATATATATATATATATATATATATATATATATATATATATATAATGTGGTCGTTTAAGGGTCTCCGTGACCCCTTGAACCCTCTGACCAGACGTCAGTCACCAGATAAAAGTCCAAATGAATATTTATTCTAATAATAAAGTGCACAAAGTACCCTCCTCTCCAAAATATTCCAATACACAAATCAATAATCAAATAACAATAACCACAATCCTCCTCTCCCAGATGCGTTGCCACCCTTCCACCCAGCTCAGCTCATCATCTGGGATTTCCCATAGTCCTTTTATATTCCCTGACCCAGAAGTGTTTCCAATCCCTCAGTCCATGTGATCTCCTATCACTTCCGAGTCAGATAAAAATCCTCTTCTTCATCCCGGAAGCACGTCATTTCCCTTGTTGCCTTGCCTATGACGTACTTCCAGGTTAAAGGCCTTGTAGAATTCCCTAAGCCTCCCTACAGCGTCTCCTGGAGGTCCCCATGGTATCCAGCAGGGCTGGTTGTAAAAACTACAAGGTCCATGAGGCCCTGCTGGAATTCGGGGAACCTCTATGCCGCAGGGAGAGCTCCATCTGGTGGCCTGGGAGTGTTGGCCGGGATGACAGGCTGGCCATTCCTCACAATATATATGTGTGTGTTATAGCCTAAACCTGAAATCGCCCAAAGTGGGAAGTGTCCGGCCAAATCGGGAAATGACCAATGTCGCTGTAAATTGACCGGCCAATGTCCGATCTTTTCCTCGATTTCGGGATTTGGCCAGCCAGTTTGTGAAATGGCATGGGGCGATCAGCCAAAGTCGGAAGAAAAAAGACATTAACAACGATTTGTTGCGCACTTACTAGTGCAATTGCATCAAGTGTAGCCTCGGCAGGTCTTGTTCAGAAAGTGGACACCACTTGGTTGTTTCACAATAATTAAGATTAGGTATATACTGTAAGTAGGTTTCACATTTCATTTATCATTTTAGCCCTAAAATAGTGACTTAACAGCAGGGACCTATTTTATTGATCTTAAGGTTAGTGTTTGAGTGAGGGGAAAGCTGTCTCAAGTGGCGTCCGCTTTCTGGACAAGACCTGCCTTGAGCAGTGCAGAATGGAAAACTCACTTCTGAATCTGCATCTGAAATTTTTAAGCATCTTCGCAGATTGAGCGGACAGTCTTACATCAGCGTATTGAATTTCGGCCAGGGAGTTCTCGCCACTTTGCGAAATGGCTGGCCAAAGTAGCATATACTGTACACTGGTCATTTCTAGTAATTCGGACTTTAGCCACACCTCTCGCCCAAAATGCAAAATGGCCAGCCAATTCAGGAACTGGACGAACTTCGGGTTTTGTCCGTAACATATATATATATATATATATATATATATATTCAAGACCTCGTCTTCTCCACTCCCGGCTCCAGCCACTGAACGAAGGGAGGTGGCCCCTTTTATACTCACCTGGATGTGCTCCAGGTGCCTCCCGATAATCTTCCGTCAGCACCCCCCAGTGTGGCGGAAGTACCGGCTGCGCACCCGGAAGCACTCCGGGTGTCCCTGGTCGTCTTCCCCCAAGCACTTCCGGATGTGGCGAAAGTGCTGAGGACCAGGGCTTTCCAGGCACCGGGGCGCCCCCTGGCGGTGACCAGTTCCCATGGTCCCCAAAGCCACCAGAGCGGTCGCCCCCTCACAGTCTGGAGGAGGCATAATCCCTCTTCCGGTACTTCCGGGCATCCCGGCTGGGTGCCACCCCCAGCTGCTTGCCACTATATATATATATATATATATATATATATATATATATATACGAGGGGGGACCCAAAAATAACCGGAATCCCCCTCGTATATATATATATATATATATATATATATATATATATATATATATATATATATATATATATATATACTAGCAAAATACCCGCGCTTCGCAGCGGAGAAGTAGTGTGTTAAAGAGGTTATGAAAAAAAAAGGAAACATTTTAAAAATAACGTAACATGATTGTCAATGTAATTGTGTTGTCATTGTTATGAGTGTTGCTGTGTTTTATATATATAAAATACACACACACACATATAAACATATATATACATATACATATACACATATATATAAACATATCTACATATATATATATATATATATACATATACACATCCACATATCAACATATATATATACACATATATACACACACACACGCTTTATGGGTGATGATTGTTTTACTCTTTTTATCTTTATTTTATTTTATTGTAGAATCAACTCCTATCTGCGCACAGCAGGGCAGCCGTGGGCGGATGCGTATGGTGTATTCACTCCATGTTATCGTGCATTGCGCTGTCAGTGGTATTTTGATAAAAGAATTTGAATAACATATAAGAAGCGTATAAATTATTAAACAGTAAAACATTAACATTTAAGAAGTAAAGTTACATTAAGTACTACTGCAGTGCCTTCGGGTATACCTCATTTTTTGTTTGCCCATTACATGCTTAAATGTATACATTTTTTGGTGCACCTACCCGAGAACACGCGACATATAACCGAGCGTGGGGAGAAGCATGGATTTTAAACACGCGTTGAGTTCATCTGCTGGTCTCCCTCGTGGAATAACTGGTAATGTTTGACTAAAATCTACAGCGAGTAAAACGACATTACCTCCTATTTTTTTTTTTTACGATCTCTGAGATCTTGGTTTTTTCGGTTCAAGGCTTCATAAGCTCTTTTATGTTGTATGGTGTACTTATCCCAAACCATCATTTTTGAATGTTGCAAGACTTTCGCCTTGTATGTAGATCGGGGTAATTACATTCATTGCATTCCTAGTCTGAATCACAATCTGATTGTATGGGTGGTTACCTGGCACTGTAGGGTTGCCACCCGTCCTTTAAAATACGGAATCGTGCCGCGTTTGACAATGAAATTGCGCGTCCTGTTTTGAATCAATACTGGACGGGATTTATCCTGTATTTTTTTTATCATTTTTTTTTTAAAGCAGCGTCTCATGCAAATCATCCCACACGCATTTTATGAAGATGCCTCCTTTCCTACTTTTGATTGGGTAATACTTGATGTCATCGTTAGTTTGATTGGTGTTTTTAACTGTCCAGTGAGGAGGGCGTGTCTTTTAAGTACAGTCTGCAAAGTGTTGGCACTGAGATGTGGCATCAGCGCCATAGTTGAAGCCCTTAACGTTGCGGTCAGCAAGTCGGCTAACATCCGCCATTTGCCGTCTTTCAGTTGCGAGAAGCAGATCATAGAATGGTTGAAACTGTTGCCCCTAACGTTGCGCCACGGCGTGTGGTTCGTTTATACCTCGTGTCTTCTCATTAAACTTTTATCTCGTGAATATGTTATTGCAATCCGCAGCGGGAGCGTTTCTATAAACTTAATTTAAACTTACGTTTTACACCGTGCTTTGTTTCCCTTATGAACATGCTTGTATGCTTAACTCGCTCCGTTCTCAATTGTTTAGTTAATTTTTTGCTCTTCGCTGTTTGCGGCTGTTCCTCCATTTCCCCCTACTTCGTTCTTTTATCTCGCGAATATGTTATTGCAATCCTTAACGGGAGCGTTTCAATAAACTGATTGAAAATAGTTTTGCATTTACCTTTTTAGTAAAAGGCGAGCTTTTAAGCCTGAGAAATCACCCCGTAAATGCACACGTTTAATTGGACATGTGTTAATATGTATGGTTACACAGTATTAAAAGACAGTGAACAACGTCAGTTACCTTTCTTCCCGCGTTTGATAAAAGGTGAGCTTTTAAGCCTGAGAAATCACCCCATAAATGCACACGTTTAATTGCACATGTGTTAATATGTATGCTTACACAGTATTAAAAGACAGTCAAAAATTAACGTCATTTACCTTCGTTCCCGCGTGTGACTCGTGCTGTAAATGTCTTCCTTGTTTTTAGTTCACGTGATTACGTAGGAGGCGTGATGCCGCGATACGTGACTCCGCCTCCTCCATTACAGTGTATGGACAAAAAATATGTTCCAGTTATGACCATTACGCTTTGAATTTCGAAATGAAACCTGCCTAACTTTTGTAAGTAAGCTGTAAGGAATGAGCCTGCCAAATTTCAGCCTTCTACCTACACGGGAAGTTGGAGAATTAGTGATGAGTGAGTCAGTGAGTGAGTGAGTCAGTCAGTCAGTGAGGGCTTTGCCTTTTATTAGTATAGATATATATTCTCTATATGAATAAAATCCTAAGTCTAAAAGTGCAATGATTTTGTGCAACAATTTTATGTCAGGTTTTTTGTCATGCTTTAAATCGGGCGTATTTTAAAACCTACATATATATGTTTGTTATCATTCTTTTCAGAATTTATCGAACTTTAATGTGATGTTGTTAGATTTTCAGATTCTTATTCCATTTTTAAATTATAAAGTAAAAAATATCAAGAACTCATGTCCCGCGAGATGAGACATTATGCTAAAAGATTTAACCACACCCGAGGCCGGAAATAAAAGACAAAGAGTAGGACAGCTGCCGTACAGGCTTTAAAATGTTCGAAGTGCTGTGCAAGATGCAGATCACATGGCACGGCAGTAGCAGCAAGCCAGCAGCTAATTGAGCAAAGAGGAGGTTGTGACAGATGGCCGGGACCCATGCCTGGCCGGGATGCCCCTTCATCATATCTGCCAGGGGGACAAGGATAGGAAGTCCAGTATCGCCCCCTGGACACTAGATGGCAGCAACGGTGCCTCGGACTCCCCCAGGGCTTCATTGGGGGTTGGAGTTCTGTGCAGCTCTGTGGGGTTCCGCAGGCGCCGCCAGGGGGTACTGCAACAGAAGCGGCTGGCCCCTTTTGGGCACTGGATTCACCTTACCCGGAAGTGTAGCCAGATGTCAACAATCAACCACCTGGAGCACTTCCGGGTGCCTGATAAAAGGGAGCCAGCAACCACCACTCGGCGCCCAGAGTCGGGAGGTGGAGGATGAAGCTTGCTGAGGAGGAGTGGTGGTGAGAGAAGAAGGTTCTTGGTGACTGCACTGTGGTTTGGGACTGTGTTGTGGCTGGGGCATTCACGAGGAAGACGTGCCCTCCACCTGAAGAAAAATAAAGGTCTTAGTGTTTTTACATGTGCCTCTGGTGTCAGTCTGTGTCGGGTCGGGCGCTATACAGCGTCCATATCACAAGGTAAAAAAAAACTATTTGTTTCCCATTGTATAACCGTTTAAGAGGGTGTTTCGGACGAGCGAGCATGTCTCCTTGGGGTGTGTTCAGCCTCCCTCTTCACAACACGAGCAGCAGAGATGCAAAGTGGTTGGCGCCTAGCGCAGGCTGGGGGGTTTGGCGAGCGAAGGGAGCAGGGGGGAACCCCCTAGTATATATATATATATATATATATATATATATATATGTATATATAGAGAGAGAGAGAGAGAGAGATAGAGAGAGAGAGAGAGAGAGATTTTAAGTCAGAATCACAATTTGTTTATTAAGTGGTTACCTAGCAGGTATCACTTGTGGTTGGTTGGCTAGTCGGCAAGCATCCACCACGTCTTCTCAGTTACAAGAAACAACTCATAGGTATGACCTACAATTGTTTTTGACCTACAACCCACAGAAAATTTCCTGTGTATTAAATAAGACTGAAGCCAATTTAGGACATTACTGGAGTGACCCACCCATTTACCAAGACAATTAATAAGAATCCTATGGTCTATAGTGTTGAATGCTGTGCTCAAGTCTAAGAGAATGAGAACTCATATACTGCCTCAGTACTAACTTGCAGGTCATTAACTACTTTAACTACAGAAACTTTAACTGGTTTCTGTGCTATGATTTTGTGTAAAACCTGTTTGAAACTTAACAAGAATGGTGTATTTATTCAAGTAATTACTTAACTGATTAAAAACTGCTTTTTCAAGAACTTTACTTAGAAAAGGCAGGTTAGGTCTAAAGTTGTTAAAGACAGAGGCTTGAAGATTATTTTTCTTGAACAAGGTTATAACTACTGCTGTATTTAGAGAATTCTGGGAAGACTCCAGTATCTAATATGAAATACACTATCAAATGAGCATAACAGAAACTTCATTAAAAAAGCACGTTGGGAGTGGGTCAAGGGAACAAGTGGAAAGTTTTAATTGAGTAATTATTCTATGAAGTTCAGGTAAACCTATTTTAATGAAGGAATTTAGTTCACTATAGTGAGCTCAATAGAGATCAATGGTATTGGCCTATAAGGGATGTATTATATTACATTTAAAATCGTTTAATTTGTTATTAAAGAATGCTGCAAAAGCTTCATATGTTTCGCATGAGGTGTTTAGGAGGCAATCTGCCGATTGAGTTGGGTTAAGAAGACAACCGATAGTAGAAAATAAAAAATCTTTGATTTTCTGCATTTTCATTTAGAATATTAGAAAAATAGGACTACTTCTCCAGTCAGATTACTTTGTTGTATTCATAGCGAAATGTTGGATGTTTTCCTCCATTTACACTCAGCCTTGTGTAGACAGAGCATGAGTATTCCAAGGTATTCCAATGTTGGTGGATTTTTCAGCTATTTTTTTCTGGAGCTACTAGATCAATTACAGCTTTCACCTTAGCATTAAAATTGTCCGCCTTACTGGTAATGTTGCTGGCTGTATTAGGTCAAGGAATACACTCAGACTGGTCACACATAATATTAGCAAACCTAAGGTTGCTGCGACATCAAAGTAATGTTGTCTAACGATATACTGCTTTTTAGTTTTAGATTAGTATTTCTAACCCTTTTGAGATTACTAAATCCAGCATATGTCCTCCCATATGTGTAGCCTGACTGACGTGTCGGCTAAGGTCAAAGGCACGCAGTAAATTAATAAATGAAAGTGGAGGTCGCTTACTATTGGGTACCTATCATAATGTTATTTTGTGTTTCTTTATATTTGTTAGATATTAAATTGCATTATATTTAGGAGGTTGATAAATGGTCAATACTAGAAATAGAGATACTCCTTGAATAGCCACACCAAGATGCTCAAAAGACAGAATAGTACCAAAACTGGGATCTTTACAGATAAACTGGCTTGAGAAAATACTCACTAGACCGCCGCTTCTTTTACTATGGGGAACAGAGTGAACAAAATTATATTTTGTTATTTTCAATTAACAAAGCAGTGCCGTCACTACTAAGCCACGTTTTACTTAATGTTAGCAAGTCTATATTCCTATTACTAATAAGATTGTTAATATAAAATGTCTTGTTGGTTAAAGCTCTCACATTAAGCAAAGCCATACTGAGAGTCTCAGAAGGGTGCAGCCGCAATTCAATGTTGTTATTTTTACATGTATACATATATATGTCTTCTCTCTCTCTCTCTCTCTCTCTCTCTCTCTCTCTCTCTCCTTATATTATATATATATATATATATATACAGTATATATATATATATCTATTATATAAAAAAATCCTGCGATGAGACAAGACTTTTTTGAAGAGATTTTTTTCAAGTCTCGCGAGACTTTGGCCATGAGATTTTTTCAAGACACGCTCTACTCTCAACCATATTCAACCATGCACACAGTACTCTCACCACTCATTTGTGTGAAAGATTTTGTCAGACACTGTTCTTGCTCTGTCAGCTCTTTTAAATTTTAACGTTTTCCTCACTTTAACTTCCCAATTAAAGAAGACGTATTATGTCCAAATCTTATTGAAGAATTTCATCACGAAGGGTTATCAACAAAAAAAATGAGTACACAGGCAATTCTAGCACCGAGAAAAGATGAAGTCAAATTAATTAAGGCAAAAAAATGACAATTGGTTAAACAGCAAATTGGTTAAGTGCGTATCAATAGACTGTGCTGAAACAGTTGGTGGTCATCGTGCAGAACATGAAAACATCAACTTACAATATACCGAAGAATATCTACAACCGTTAACAACATCCGGTCTTCCACCACACGAATCACTGTAGAAAGAAGGATGTATCTAAGAAAGTTAATGTAGTAAATCTTCCACGGAAAACATTAGACAACAAAGAAGATCTTGATATGCCATTCATATTAAAACATTAACAGTTTCCTGTTAGAATACCTTTAGCAAAGACAATTAACAAATTACAAGGACAAACATTCGAAAAAGTCGGTTTATTTAATAGAGAGAAAGAAACAAAATTAAATCATGGGCAGTTGTACATTGCGTTGTCACGATGAAAGTCCAAACAGAGAATCAAAATTCAGTGTGATATTGACGAAAATTTAATTAAAAAAATTGTTTTTACTGAAGTTTTACAGTAAAAGTGTAAGTTTAAAATGTATTTGCATGTTAATTTCAAAGCCAAACAGAATGAAATCGTATTACTCAACGAATAATTCTAACGCAACATAAAACATAATTTACTTTCAAATGATTACGTTTTACTATTTTTTAATATAGTTAATTACTCGCTGTAATGTAAAATAGTTAGTTCTATTATGCATATGTAACAATTCCCATGAAAATAAAATTCTGTTTAATATTTACATCCGCATCCCCTATACGCAAGCGGCAGATCCGCAAAGAGGCTAGCGTATAGCGCAGGCCCGGAGGTTGGCGAGTGAAACAAGCAGGGGGTAAAGTCCACTAGTATATATATATTTATATATATATATATATATATATATATAGTAGAAATTCATCAGTTAACACCACCACTCTGAAAATGTGTTTTCCAAATGACAGCTGACTACCATACATTATCAGAATGCAACAAAGAAACTGTTATTTGCTAACACTTTTAATAAACATGTATAAAACATTCCAGTATTTCATTAAAACAATTTTTAGTTTAGAAAATATATCATTCATTGTAGAAATTTTTAAATTCTTGTTTTTGTCAATTCTATGTTCACTCACTCATTTGAGAATTGTTTGTAGAAAGTAAACCTTACTATACAGGACTGGCAACTTTTTCAGTAACACATCAGAGTGTGCCTTATAAAATGTACTTCACTGGATATTTCATATTGATTGTTAAACATTTGGCAAACTTTCAGGAGCCATTAAACTAAAGACAAATACGTTATATATTTTAGCCAAACATCCCATTCCTTATAGTGCGCTGTAGCCTAATGAACTTACCTTATGATTTATAAAATGGTCACCGCAGCCCCTTAATGCTGACCCATTTGGCAACCCTCTGTATTTCTTTCACATTTGGTAAAACAAAAACAAGTAAATTGGTAATGGAAGAGTATCAATTGATGGGAAATACAAATAGGTTTGATTTCCCTTAGTTTAAACTAGCTACTTTTTGTAATTTTTTACTACTAAACTAATACTTGCAAAAATGTTATCAATAAAATTGTAATAGATGTAATACATTAAAGCTCAATTTTGACTTTTGGCAATTAAACAGAAAATGGAAGAAAAGATAAATTTGTTTTGACACCAAAGACAGTAGAAATACTTTCAATAAACTTATTAAATCATTCATGTGTCTCCTGACCTGCTAACTCCAAAAGAAAGTTCCAGGTGGTCAGAGGATCTCCAGGAATCATCGACTTCATGCCAGCAGGCCTCACTCCTTCATAGGACCCCCGCTTACACCCACCCTAAATTTTGAATGCCATGCTCATGCAGAGTGGTCACATTGTACACTTAGATCAAGGTATCAGTAGAACCACCCATTCTTACTCATATTCATGTGCAACATTCTAGCAGGTTTAAATAATCACATTGTAACTGAAAGATAAATCCATATTACTAAACGAGAATGGTAAACCGGATATGGACGCAGGGACCTGCCCGTGGACGCAAAAGACATAGTGCGCAAGTGCCACACAAAGCCCCCCCCCCCCCCCAGAGTGAAATGGAAGAGACTACGCACGTGCGCAAGTGCCACACAAAGCCCCCCCTCCCCCTGCACCAGAGCAAAATGGGAGAGACTACGAACCGTCAGAGTAGGAAACAAAGTAAAACGTCATAAAGAGGTTAAAGAACAGGGACAAACACATGGAGAGCAGGTTACAGAACAAAGCACCCCTCCCCAGAGTAAAACGAGAGAGACTACGAACCGTCTGACATGCCGCAAGCAGGATAAAGCGAGGTCAGAAATAAAACACAGAGTAGGAAACAAAGTAAAACTTCATAAAGGGATTAAAGAACGGGGACGAACACATGGAGAGCGGGTTACAGATGATGAAAACTGGAATGCAACAGCTTCAAAAAAACCTAGGCACAAAACACATGCACACCGAGATACAGAATATAAAGGCAGAAACAACGACAGTTAAACGTCCACACCACACAGCGGAGGCGGACCCGGAAGGTGCAGGCGCCTAAACGAGATATGCAGGCGCTCAACTAAACGAGATATGAAGTGAAACGGGAAACACTACAGAGTCCGCAGTGCTCCACAATGCACCACATAATAGTTCGGAAAGAGCTTCGTAGTAACAGTGGGGAGACCCAGAGTGACACGGGCGAACGCTCCGTATTAAACATACATCATCCTCACACGTCCAAACTATACAGCATGGGTGAATCACATTACAGTGATGCATTATTAACAGTACGATAAACATCACAGTATCGCAAACAAATGAAAATTATTACTCGAAAAAGGGAAAATATATTCACCACGGACCAGGTGTCATTGAAACAAAAGCAGAATAAAGCGAGATCAGAAATGAAAGACAGAGTAGAAAGCAAAGTAAAACGTCATAAACAGGTTAAACGAGGGGGCCAAACACATGGACAGCAGAGGTTACAGATAATGAAGACCGGAATTCAAAAGCTTCAAAAACAAAAGCTCGACTGACCGAGATACAAACTGAAACGGGAAACATTACGGGGTCCGCAGTAGTCCACAATGCACCGCATAATAGTACGGACGGAGCTCCATATTAACAGTGGGGGGCCCCAGAGTGACACGGGCGAACGCTCCGTATTAAACATGCGTCATCCTCACACGTGGCTGCCCAGCGGGCACGGGTTCAAAACGCTGGGGGTAGGCGAGCGAAGCGAGCAGGGGGCGGAGCCCCCTTGTATGAGTAAGAACTTATGTGCTTGTTTCTCACAATTCATAGGCTTTCAGGATGCTACAAGCAGACATACTGGCACCTGATTCGGTCTTGTACATAATGAATGCAAGGGAAAAGTGTGCTTATTATTATCCTGGTACACACACCTCAAGAGAATAAACAACACCAGCAAGTTCATATCGCAGTATTACAACCTTTTCTTACTATTATCAGAACTCTTTTATAAAGATATGCATTCCAGTCCTTTATTTGTGACAATTTATTTTCTGGATTAGTGTATCCTTATTCTTAATCTTCCCTTTCATCTTTTCCCACTTCTATGTGGGGTTGATGTGCTTGATCAACCTTCTCCAAACAGCTCAGTCCTTCACCTGTTCTTCACCAATCAAACCCTTTTCCTTCAGATTTTCTTTCACTTTATCCATTCCCTTCTGCTTTGGCCTCCCTTGCTTTCTCTTCCCCTGTACTTCCATTCCCATCACTCTTTTGACCATACTTTCATTGTCATATGTCAACCTACTTTCCTGTACTTTCTTAGATACTGTATATCTCCCACTCTTGTTGTCCTCCGGATTGTCTCATGTTTTATTCTTTCCTCTTTGTAACTCCACATATCTATATCAGCATTCTTATTTCTACCACATCTAACTTCTCCTGCATTCCCTCTACTGCTCATGTCTCAACTCCATGCATCATTGCTGGTGTTACCACTGTCTTAAAAAACTTACCTTTATCCTTGGCTTTAATTATTTGATAACACAATACTCCTGATAACCTTTTTCCAATTGTTCCATCCACACTACACTCTATGGGTTATCTCTGCATCTAATTTTCCATCTTGGGCTACCACTGATCTTAGATATTGTGGCAGGTGGCTGATTGTGAGCCGCACCCAGCTACCTATTTAAGGAGCCGCCGCACTGCAATCAAGGCTGGAGTCGGGTAGGCGGAGGACAAGGCCGGTACAGAGGGGGCGAGGAGAGGCCCGAGTGTGTTGTGTTGGACGAGAGAGAAGGCTGAAGGAGCCAAGACTTTGGGAGACTGCGGGAGGGTTTGGTGAGGTGCACATAGAGACTGTTGTATATAGTAGAAAGTGTAAAATAAACGTGTGGTGATGGACTGGAACGTGTCTGCCTGTCTGTGTCCGGGATGCACCCTTTCACAATATTTAAATATATTCGCTCATTTCAATAGCTCTACCTGCAAGCTATCTTCTGAATCCTGAACATTATTAAACCTCATATTTTCAGTCTTCTTCCTATTTATCTTCAGCACTCTATCTTCCAAAGCTCTTCTCCATTCTTCCAGCTACCTCTAAACTTCCTCTTTTCTGGTGCTACACAACACAATGTCCTCTGCAAAAAGCCTGCACCGGAGGGATTGGTCTTTTATCCCATGAGTCAACACATCCATAACCAGATCAAAGAGGTAAGGACCTAAAAAAAAACCCTGGTGCAGAACTACTCAAACTGGATCTTCTCCATTACCCCAACAGTGTTTTTAACCCGAGTCCTCACACCCTCATACATATCCTGAACAATCCTCACTTATTTCTGTGGTCCTCCCTTCTCTCTCATGCACCTTCAGACCTCTTGACACAGCAATCTATAATAAGTCAATAAACACCACATGTGATGCTTTCTGTTATTCTTGATGCTTCTCTATGAGTTGTCTCAATGCAAAGGCTGCATCAGTTGTTCCTCTCTCTGACATAAAACCAAACTGCTCCTCCCCTATGCTGGTCTCTTCCTTAGCCTTCTCTATATAACCATTTCCCAAATATTCACTTTGCTTTGCATCAGCTTTATACAGGGTGGGGCATAAATAACTCCCACATTTCGAAAAATCACTGTGGGGTCCCCAAAGCAGGTAGAGGGGTGCGGTCCGTTCCGTTAGGTAGGGTACATAATAAAGTTTTCTGTGGTTGGATGAGCATCGAGGCTTTGTAGTGGAGGCTTTTTTCAAAAATGGTGAATCTGTAACTGCGACGCAGAGGGCGTTTCGCACGCGGTTCGGTTTACGTGCTAATGAAGGTGTTCCAGACCGGAAAACGATTTTGCTGTGGGTTCAAAGAGTAAGGGCACCAGGATCTGCACTGAAGATAAAACCACCTGGACGTCCCAAAAATGTGAGAACACCCGAAAACATTGCTGCAGTGAGGGCTTCGATTGAGCTGTCTCCAGCGCATTCAGCACGGAAACATGCCTCAGCTCTTCAGATTTCTGAAAGAACTGTGAGGCGAATTTTGCATACTGACCTTCATTGTGATATTTTGTGACTTTTTTCTGTGGGGGTACCTCAAGGCCGAGGTTTTCAAACATCGTCCTCGGTCCTTGGACCAACTAAAAGAGGCCATTCAGGAAGAAATTGAAGGAATTTCACCCGACATGCTAGCGAGAGTGATGGAAAACTTCCAAGAACGGCTCCAAATGTGCATCAGCCATTAAGGCCACCATTTGGATGATATAATTTTTAAAACTTAAAGTAAAAAAACTTTTTTATATCTACATTTGGGAAATAAAAAGTATTTGATGATACCTCGTACCATTTTTTTTCAATCCCCCTTTGAAATGTGGGAGTTATTTCTGCCCCACCTTGTACCTCTGTAGTTTCCACAATCCTGAATCACCCTTCTCCTTATAAATGGATCCTGATTCTTGCTTTTTTTTCATGTAGCAATATGCTAGTGTTCCTGTATACTAATTAAAATTTTCCAGCATTCATATAATTGATTTTGATTTAAACTGCATACATCAGTGCATTGGTGTAAAACACATCACAGTAGTAGTAAAACTCCCCTGGTTGTTCCACCATCTTCAGCTTTTCTGTATATGCTGTGTAGATGTGCTTCATAATTACAGCTTTGTCCCCTGGTCCCTTATAACGAGAATTGTGCCATCAAGGTTATTTGAGTGACCTTTGATGGAGGAGAAGTCACCAATGCTTGAGAGGCTGTCAGTTCTGAAGTGAACTGCGGTTTAATGAATCATTTACCTTCACTACTGCAGCTGATGTAGTCTTGTGTAAGGCAGACCTTCACAGTGTCTAAACTACTTCAGGCTCTAGAGACTCAAGGTGGTTTTGCCCTAACCTCAGATTATAGTGACCATTGATGAGGAAGTTTTATACCGCTTCAGCTATGCCAAGATGTCCTTCAGATAAGTATGCCATTGTATCTTAAAAAACAATGAACACAAGAAGGAATCCAAGCTAATGGACTACAAGGCCATTTGCATTGCTGCTGTCTTGGATATTAATAGTTTGACCTCTATCATTGTCCCCTAAAACACACAAGATAGTCCATTAGTGTTATCTCTGGAAGATAATTAATATCAACTAGGAAAATTGCTGCACAATTTACAGCACTCTCTTGGGGCAATGATGGCTGTCATTGAAGCAATGATGCAGAAGGACCAACTTCACAGGCACTATTCAGTCTATCCCTAACCTTTGTAGTTTGGAAGTTTTATTAAAACTTGTTTATTGATCAGTATCCTTATGACTGTGCCCTATTAAATAGAATAGTTCATCCACCTATCCATCCATTCCTTAATTTACTTAATCCATTTCAGGGTTAATGGGCCACAGCCTAATCCAAGCTTCACATGGTGCATGGCAGGAACTATTCCTGGACTGGCTATAGTTATTCATACATTTATAAATATTTATAAATATAGGGCAATATACACTCAACTTTTAAATGAACATGGACATCCCCATTACCCTGCTCAAGGATAAGTAGTTTGAAAAATTCATGGATGGATGGATGGACTGGAGGAATAGATGGATGGATGAATGGATGGATGGATGGATGGATGGATGGATGGATGGATGGATGGATGGATGGATGGATGTTTGGGATATGGGACAAAACTGGGAACACTCAGAGAAAACCTTACACAGTGTTATGTGACAATAAGGATTTATGGACTTGGTTTCATCTGAAAGTAGCACAGTGGAATCCTGTTTTGTGGTCCGATGAGTGAACATTTCAAAAAGATTTTGGAAATAAAAAGCCATCATGTTCTTCAAGACAAAGAGAAAAAGGGTCATCCAAGCTGTTATCAGCATCACATCCAAAAGCCAGTATCTATCATGATATGGGGGTATGTCAATGTCTTTGCATGCCTATCAGACAGCCTTGGTGTCACAATCCCACCTAATCCATTAACTGCTGTGTTTGGTGGATTCCCTGATGGCCTTAAAGTGGAGAAGGACAAACAAACTGTAATTTCCTTTACTTCACTATTAGCATGTAGACTTATAGCATACGGAAGAATCCCACCCCACCACTCTTAAGTCAGTGGGTAACCAATGTTCTTTACTACTTGAAATTGGAAAAAATCAAATTCTCACTTAGAGGATTCTGTTCAAAACATTTTAAAAATATGGTAGTATCTAATCAACAACATTTTAGAATAAGCTTCCATTTCGGAGAAAAGGACACCCTTCTTTTCTTGCTCCATTTAAAGAGTAGCTTTGATTGCTGGCTCCTCTTTCTTTCTCTTGGGTGGAGGTAAAATTTTGCTTTGATTTGCTAAATTTGATTTGACTGTATGGAATGTTTCTAATTAAAATAAATAAATAAAAATATTTAAAAAATGAGAAAAAGGACTTTAGCTCGAAGCCTGGAGGAGACAGGCAGTGACTGGCCACCACTGTAAACCCACCAACTGGAGAGTGTTGTGGCTATGGGTTGAAACACTCCATGAAGGTTGGTAACCACCTAATGACCTTTCCTCCTGGCTAAGAATACATTCATTCTAAATTGTAGGATGGCATTTTAGATTTAATGTAAACCTGAAATTCATAGGAGCTGTACATGAGTGTAGTTCTAAATCCTTTCTGTTCATTTGAATAATCATTGAAATACGAAACAAAACAAAATATTTATCTTGCAGAGAATCTCAGTCACATTCCTGATATCATGCAGCTTGTTTTGCCTCCTTTCCATTTGCTGGTTGCTTGGATACTCTGGTGAGCTCTCACATTTTCATCAAGGCCCCATACTAATTATTAAGATTACCATCATTCAAGGTTAATTACAGGCCATATTTAAGTGAGAGTGGGTGCATTCATAAAGACAGAATTCCGAATGTCATAATATAATAAGGGTATTGTATTTTTAAAAGAAGAATAGGATTTGCTCCTTTAGTTTGCTTTATACAATTACCATTGATGACTTATAAGATAGCAATAACTGTCTTGTGGAGAAAAACTGTTGGCAGGTACTTTTAAATTTGAGGGTCTAGCAAACACAGCACCTTGAAATCCCGTGGGCTTTTGGGAGTTATATTATTTTTATTTCTTGGGGCTTATAGAATGCCAGGCGGCATGGTGGTGCAGTGGGTAGCGCTGCTGCCTTGCAGTTAGGAGACCTGGGTTCGCTTCCCGGGTCCTCCCTGTGTGGAGTCTGCATGTTCTCCCAGTGTCTGCAAGGGTTTCTTCGGTTTCCTCCCACAGTCCAAAGACATGCAGGTTAGGTGCATTGGTGATTCTAAATTGTCCCTAGTGTGGGTGTGTGTGCACACCCTGTGGTGGGCTGGTGCCCTGCCCGGGGTTTGTTTCCTGTCTTGCGCCGTGTGTTGGCTGGGATTGGCTCCCTGTAGTTAGGATGTAGCGGGTTGGATGATGGATGGATGGATGGTATAATGCCAAATGGGAAGAACTGCTGCTCCTCATTTCAAACAGGAATATTACCATGGGTACCTGCAATGTGTTCATACTATTCTCTTCATTGCCGTGTTGTTTTTGCTCTGGTGATTCCCATCTTCCTTCCACATGACAAGAGCGAGCACGTTAAGGTAATTGGTGCATCTCCGGTTGTTAAACCCCTGTTTAAAAAGCTCAATTTAGATCCTACTGTTTTGTCAAATTTCTAAGCTTCCATTTCTTTCCAAGGTTACTGAGAAAGTTGTCTTTCAGAAGCTGCAAGGGTACCTTGATGCAAATGGCATTGGTGAGGTTTATCAGTCTGGTTGTAAAGTTTACCACAGCACCGAAACAGCACTTTTAAAAGTTTTAAATGGCCAATGCTTGATCTTTCTGCAGCATTTGACACGGTAGATCATCAAAATTCTTATTTCTCGTCTAGAACTGGGGTCTCAGGTATTGCACTTGATTGGTTTAAATCTTATCTGTCTGGAAGAACGTTCTCTGTGAGTATACAGTAGGTGAGTGTGTCTCTACTTCTGTTCCTCTTACCTGAAGTGTATTGCAAGGGTCTATTCTTGGACTTGTTCTTCTTAATTTATACATATTACTGCTGGGTTCTATTTTTAGGAAGCATAATATTTCATTTCATCTGTTTGCTGATGACACATAGATTTGCCTTCCTTTCACGTAGGAGACTAACTAACCACTTCAGTCAGTTATGAACTGTTTAGATCAGCGTTTCTCAACCTTTAAGTATTTGCAACCCGAGTTTTCATAACAGTTTTAATCACGTCCCCCATAACGTTTCTTTGAAAGGAGCCCACTAATACTAATTTGTTCTTTTTTACTTAATGATATATCATAGATGCATATTTTATTATACCTACTTAACTTTTATCGACATTTATCTATCTCTATATTTATTTTTCTAGTATCAGAATGCAGTTTAATTTAATTTGTTTTGGTTTCAATAAATGTATTTTTCATATTTTTGATTTATGTTTTCTTTTTTTCACATCTTCGCGCCCCCCCCTTTTTGTTACTTTGCGCCCCCCTAAGGGGGCCTGTCCCACAGTTTAAGAACCAATGGTTTAGATGATGTTAAAGCTTGGCAAGCTTTAAATTTTCTCTCACTGAATGAAGATGACACTGATATCATTGTCTTAAAACCTCCACAGGCGTGCGAGAGAGAGGCGCACACACACACACAGGAGTGCGCGAGAGAGAGGCATACACACACAGGAGTGCGTGAGAGAGAGGCGCACACACACACCGGAGCGCTCGAGAGAGAGGCACACACACATAGGAGTGCGCGAGAGAGAGGCGCACACACACAGGAGCGTGCGAGAGAGAGGCGCACACACATAGGAGTGCGCGAGAGAGAGGCACACACACACAGGAGCTTGCGAGAGAGAGGCACACACACACAGAAGCGTGCGAGAGAGAGGCACACACACACAGGAGCGCGCGAAAGAGAGGCGCACACACACACAGGAGCGCGCGAGAGAGAGGCACACACACACACAGGAGCGTGCGAGAGAGAGGCACACACACACAGGAGCACGCAAAAGAGAGGCACACACACACACAGGAGTGCGTGAGAGAGAGGCGCACACACACACAGGAGCGCGCTAGAGAGAGACACACACACAGACGCTCCAGGCTCGCAAAAGAGAGACATACGCACACACAAACAGGCACACGAGTGAGACACACGCACACACGAAAGAGAGAGCAAGCGAGCCAGCGAGAGAGGGAGGACTGAACGCATAAGGTAGAGAAGGCTTGTTTTTGTTTTCACTTCTGTTTACAGCGATCAGTTCGTAGCCTGCATTGTTGCAATGTTACTTTTCTTGGTGGTTACTTAAATCACGGATTTTTCAAATGTTAATTTTTTTCCCTGTGCTTAAAACTCATTAAAAAAAAGTATTTTAAGCGAGCGGTTCCTAGCACTATAGCGCAAACTATTGCAGTGTTAGTTTTCTCTGTTGTTCAAGGTTTTCTCAGTGTTATTCAATGTTTTTACATTTAGTTTACTATTACGCTGTGCATTCTATGGTATAATTAACTATATTTGTGCTTAAAAACTAAAAAAATATATATTTACATACAGTTCGTACGGTCTGGAACGGATTAATTGTATTTACATACAATCCTATGGGGGAATTGCTTCGGTTCACAACCAAATCAGTTTACGACCAGAGTTTTGGAACGAATTATGGTCGTGAACCGAGGTTCCACTGTATTGTGGAATTAGTCAGAGAGCACTTTTTCGAATGCAGCTGCCGCTAGATTTCTCACTAGCACTTGCAAACGTGAGCATATTGCACCAGTTTTAGCTGCCTTACATTGGCTTCCCATTAGCTATCACATTGATTATAACATTTGTTAGTGTTAGTTTATAAGGCACTTATAAGGCTTTTATTTCTTTAAGACCTGATTATTGCAACTCCTTTAATTGTGGAATTAGTCAGAGAGCCCTTTCTTGACTACAGCTAGTCCAGAATGCTGACACTGGTTTTGATACTGGCACTTGCAAACGTGAGCACATTGCGCCAGAATTAGCTGCCTTACATACTGTAGGTTTCCCATCCGGCATCGCATTGACTTTAAATTTTTTAGTGTTAGTTCATAAGGCTCTTAATGGACGTGCTCCCACCTACACGATTAACCTTTTAGTATCTTATACTCCCACCCATGTCCTTAGATCTGCTGATCAGCTCTTGCTCACCACCTCATGGACCAGGTTAAAGCTGACAGGTGATCGATCTCTCACCTGTATTGCTCCAAAGTTATGGAACAGCTTACCTCTTAATATAAGAACATCATCATCTCTGACTGTGTTTATGAGTAGGCTAAAAACTCATTTTAATTCCATGGCCTTTCCTAGTTAGCTCTGTTATGTGTTTTTATGTGTGTTTTTATTATTTATGCTTTTTATTGTACAGAACTTGGACTTGACGGCAGTCATTTTGAAATGTGCCATATAAACAACTTGACATTGATATTTGCATCCAATACAGAATTGCTCTGTACATGATGCTGTAGGGACAGGTTCCCACTTCCTTTGACCCTGAAATGGGAAAGTGGGTTTGGAAAATGAAGTTCTGAATGGACTCATTGTTCATGTTTTAGGGGATCTATATTTCCATGGAGCCATGCAATGGACTTGCACTATACTCAGAGCTGATTCCTACTAGAATAGGTTTTGGGCCACCATGAATCCAAACTGGATGGGATTGCTAAATTATATATGGTATGTTTATATGCAAATGCATCATTCCTTCCCATGCTTGTCTATATGAATCTCATTTGCTTTCTACAACATTCTGCCTTTAGATTGCCTAGTGCTGGCAATTGTTTTAATTTAAGCTATAAATACCTCTAGTTGTAGTTTATTTGAATGTCTACTGTAGCACATGCAGGAGTAGTCAGGCTCTTACACTAACTATTTCTGAGGTACGCTGCAGGTGTAGCAGGGCAGTGGAACATTCTTTCATTGTTGTCTCTGTTTCCCTCTTTAGAATGGAAGAATAGCAGCCAGAAGAATCCTGGAGTCATATCCCACTCAGGCTCTGCCCCTTGCATACAACCAGGATAAAAGAAACAACCACAGACACACAAAAACTACTTTTTGTTGCATTTTTCCATGCTCTGCATGAACACGCATTAAACAGGGATCTCCCGGTTGGAGCCCCAAACCTTTTCCTGTTTGCCTGAGTTGTTTGTCATTTACAGTACGTAGTACAATGAGATTCTTTGATTTCTGCCTCAGTCTAGTAGCAGTAGCACAACACAAACAAATGGCAATGAATACACCGAGAGAAAATACAACAGAATATCAAACAATATGTATAAGGAATGCTCATGCTGTTATCAGAATAAGGGAATGTTGAAAAGCCTTATGATGAGTGCATACAAACTGGGGGACAGTGGTGCACAGAAGGGAAAATGCAGGACGTTGAATGTCTGAGATCTTCAATAATACTGTTTGCCTTGCCTATGACGGTGTTTATTACATACAGTAGTACACTCAGAAACTATTCAGTCTCTTTCTCTTTTTTCACATTTTGTTATGTTGTAGCCTTATGCTAAAATTGTTTAAATGAATTTGTTCACCCAATACCACAAAATGAGAAAGCAAAAACAGGATTTTAGAATTTTGTATAAACAGTAAAAATGAAAAAAAAAAACAAAACCCTTAAATATCACATTGACACAAATATTCAGACCAAACATTGCTCAGTACTTAGTTTAAGTCTCTTTGGCTGCAATTACAGCCTGGAGTCTTCTTGGGTATGATTCAACAAGATTTATACACCTGGATTTGTGAGATTTTCTGCAATTTTAATAACAACAATCCATCCATCCATCCATTTTCCAACCCGCTGAATCCGAACACAGGGCCACGCTGGTCTGCTGGAACCAATCCCAGCCAACACAAGGTGCAAGGCAGGAACCAGTCCCGGGCAGGGCGCCAACCCACCGTAGAATAACAATAATGATTCAACTTTATTGTCTTTGTACAGGTTGTCTCTCTCCCAGGAGACTGACACTGCGAATGGATTACAGTAATCCCTCCTCCATCGCGGGGGTTGCATTCCAGAGCTACCCGCGAAATAAGAAAATCCGCGAAGTAGAAACCATATGTTTATATGGTTATTTTTATATTGTCATGCTTGGGTCACAGATTTGCGCAGAAACACAGGAGGTTGTAGAGAGACAGGAACGTTATTCAAACACTGCAAACAAACATTTGTCTCTTTTTCAAAAGTTTAAACTGTGCTCCATGACAAGACAGAGATGACAGTTCTGTCTCACAATTAAAAGAATGCAAACATATCTTCCTCTTCAAAGGAGTGTGCATCAGGAGCACAGACTGTCAGAAAGACAGAGGAAAGCAAACAAATCAATAGGGCTGTTAAGCTTTTAAGTATGCGAAGCACCGCCGGTACAAAGCTGTTGAAGGCGTCAGCTCACACCCCCTCCGTCAGGAGCAGGGGGAGAGAGAGAGAGAGACAGAGAGAGAGACAGAGTTTGTTTTTCAGTCAAAAATCAATACGTGCCATTCGAGCTTTTAAGTATGCGAAGCACCGTGCAGCATGTCGCTTCAGGAAGCAGCTGCACAGAAGATAGCAACGTGAAGATAATCTTTCAGCATTTTTAGACGAGCGTCCGTATCGTCTAGGTGTGCGAACAGCCCCCCTGCTCACACCCCCTACGTCAGGATCAGAGAAAGTCAGCGCAAGAGAGAGAGAGAGAGAGAAAAGTAAGTTGGGTAGCTTCTCAGCCATCTGCCAATAGTGCCCCTTGTATGAAATCAACTGGGCAAACCAACTGAGGAAGCATGTACCAGAAATTAAAAGACCCATTGTCCGCAGAAATCCGCGAACCAGCAAAAAATCCGCGATATATATTTAAATATGCTTACATATAAAATCCGTGATATAGTGAAGCCGAGAAAGGCGAAGCGCGATATAGCGAGGGATCACTGTATTTTAAAGCTGTCAATCTTTCATAGCTACGGACCCGCTACACCACAATCCCACCAATTATAATTAGTTGAATTTGTTCAATTACGTAACCGTTTAATTAAAAAAAAATTATTGGCTATTCCGCAAATTACTATTTGACAGGGGGGTGGGGGGATGCACCTTGGGAAAACCTGGATTCAGCAAGGGCGTCGCCAAGAATCGAAAAAGTATGAGAACTACTGGGTTACATATAAGAATATAAGAAGTCTTTTCACTAGTTATTTCAATGTCTCTTAATGAATAACTGTTTTGGGACTTTACATTAAACTTGATTCAGAGGTGGATTTCTGGGTCATACCATTTATCTATATGCTGATTGGTGTGTTTAAAATGCTTCTAGTTATTATATGTAAATGAACTTAGCTGATTAAAGGAAGTGTTCTGTTAGATTTCTTCAGTCTGCCATGCTGTTATAACAGGAGCATGTGGGAGTCTAGCTGCAGATGTAAATAAAGGATGTCCATGTTTCGAGTTCTTATATAATGATGACTCTAGACTCTTGTTTATTTACTAAATATTCTCCACAATAACGTCCATGTGTCTTTTACGTACGAGAGGCTTCCATCTGGCCACTCTGCCATAAAGCCCGGATTGGTGGAGTGTTGCAATAATGAATCAATGTTAATCCTGTTTTGACTTACAACCTTTGCTTTCTTTACATTCAAATATAGACCCATTCAAATACTTGCATCCAACAGGTCTTGTAACTCTGTAGGACAAAGTTGAATTTCGGGAAGATTCTCAAATCTCCATCAAGACTCTCTGGAGCTCAGCCAGAGTGACTATTAGGTTCTTGGTCACCTCTGTTACCCTGGCCCTTCTCCCACAGTTGCTCAGTTTGGGCAGCTCTAGGAAGAGTCTTGGTTGATCCAAACTTTTTCCAATTAAGAATTATGGAAGCCAATGTGCTCTTGGGAACATATAATGGAGTTTTTGTAGCTTTCCCCAGGTATGTGCCTTGACATAATACTGTGTCATTAATTGGTCTTTTCAAATGTTTATTGGTAGGAAATGTATTAACAGGACATAGCAGTTCATACTGTATACTTGAGCTTTAAATTGTTAACGTGTCAGGTATGTTTGCTTTCTTGTATAAGTATGCTGTGTTAATGTTTTATGCTGTTTTTCCTATGCTAACTGGTGCATGCAGATTTATGTGGCTAACGCTAGATGAAAACTGACATTGAATTGTACATTGTGCCCAGTATTCAATAAGTGTAGATGAGATTAGGAAATACACAAACAGGAGATGTCAGTGCATTTACTTGTTCTTTTGTTTGTTAATATTTCAGGGAAACCATGTGAGTGTCAATGTCCTACTCCTCCTTCATGACAGCTGAATAACATAGTCGAAGCTAAACACTCTCACCAGACTGAAAGCTAGTGCATGCAGTGAACACTGATTACTTATACACATACAAGTCAGACAGGCATAGACAGAATCTATACTGTATATGTTTTCTGTGGTTTCCTTGCTGAGAGAATAATTTTCTAGCATTAGTTTGTTTTGTTTTTTTATGTAGAGTCTTTATTTTGAAGTTTACAATTTTTTTTCTGCCTTTTTGATACCATTCTGTTTTTCTTCTGGGCACTGTCATTTTGAGGTTTCTATATTACCTGTCATAGGAATCCTTCCTGGGATGCATGAGATTTGTGTGACAGTTACATGATCAGCACAACAGATCATCTGCCATCCCCTCACACCTTCTGAGAGTAGATTAATTTATGGACAACTAAGTGCTTTATTTTGAGAATTTTTAGGATAGTCTTTTGTTCTAAACTAACAGTAGACATTGATTTTTGGGTTAGTATTTCTGGTTTTGAACATTAATTTCATTTTTTGGCCTTGTCTTTACTCTCGGTCTTTTCTTACAATATTTTTCTCACTTTTCAGAAGAGAATACAGTGAGGATGTAAAGGTACTACTGGCCCTTCTTGAAAACACAATTCTAACAAAAATTACAGAGTGAAAACTAAACTAGTAACAAACTATAAAAAGCAAAGAAAAACAGAAAATGAGTAAGTGGTAAAATCTGTAGCCATGAACTTGGTATGAGTTTTGTAAGAAATCAGATTACATAATATAGCAAATGTGTAACCAAATAAAAATGTAATGTAAAATTAATACTTTCTTTGAACAGATTTACAGCTACTGTGCAAATATTTTATCTCCTGTGAGCAAAGTCAATCATAATAGTATTAAGTACAGTTTGCACAGAGGAGAGATGTACAGTATGTGGTTCCTGGACCAGCTCCAAAAAGCAAAATCTTTAGCCAACACCACAGGAAAAGCAGTACTTTCTATAATTTTCTAATAATAAGGGCATGTTTGACACTGTTTCAAACCCATCCATGCATTTTTAAAATGGCTTATCCAGTTCATACTTATGGAAAGCAAGTGCCAATCTTGCATAATGGATAAAGGGCAGGAATCCAATGGGGGAGAGAGGCCAGTCCTTCATGGAACACGTTTATCCACAAACCTGTACTCAATAATATGAGGCTAATTTAGAATTCCAATTAACCTAACTTGCACGTGTTTATGATGAAAGAGGTAAAGTGGAACGCCAAATATACACAGGGACACGAACCCATAGCTGGATGGCACAGTATTTCATAATTTCACTCTATTTTAATTTTTTGTAGTCATTTCTTGTCCTCAAAAAATCATTTACCAGTCATTTTGGAGGTTTCTAAGGTCAAATGAATTCAGTGATTTCATGCTTTTTTGTTTTGATGCATTTTCATGAATGTTCTTTTTGAGTATTTTTTCCTGCAATGCCATACTGTTTTTGTATAACTGCCACCAATGTCATTGCACAGTTGCTAGGCTTAACAATCGAAGATACACACCATGTGATGTCACCACTGTGATGGTCAACATTGCGCATTTCCGAATCATATTAGTATTCAGATTACTTTGAAGAGCTTGCCTTGCAGCTACAGTAATCCCTCCTCCATCGTGGGGGTTGCGTTCCAGAGCCACCCACGAAATAAGAAAATCCGCGAAGTAGAAACCATATGTTTATATGGTTATTTTTATATTGTCATGCTTGGGTCACAGATTTGCGCAGAAACACAGGAGGTTGTAGAGAGACAGGAACGTTATTCAAACACTGCAAACAAACATTTGTCTCTTTTTCAAAAGTTTAAACTGTGCTCCATGACAAGAAAGAGATGACAGTTCAGTCTCACAATTAAAAGAATGCAAACATATCTTCCTCTTCAAAGGAGTGTGCGTCAGGAGCAGAGACTGTCATAAAGACAGAGAAAGCAAACAAATCAATAGGGCTGTTAAGCTTTTAAGTATGCGAAGCACCGCGGCACAAAGCTGTTGAAGGCGGCAGCTCACACCCCCTCCGTCAGGAGCAGGGAGAGAGAGAGAGAGAGAGAGAGACAGAGAAAAACAAACAATCAAAAATCAATACGTGCCCTTCAAGCTTTTAAGTATGCGAAGCACCGTGCAGCATGTCGCTTCACTAAGCAGCTGCACACAGAAGGTAGCAACGTGAAGATAATCTTTCAGCATTTTTAGACGAGCGTCCGTATCGTCTAGGTGTGCGAACAGCACCCCTGCTCACAGCCCCTACGTCAGGATCAGAGAAAGCGCAAGAGAGAGAAAGAGAAAAGTAAGTTGGGTAGCTTCTCAGCCATCTGCCAATAGCGTCCCTTGTATGAAATCAACTGGGCAAACCAACTGAGGAAGCATGTACCAGAAATTAAAAGACCCATTGTCCTCAGAAATCCGCGAACCAGCAAAAAATCCGCGATATATATTTAAATATGCTTACATATAAAATCCGCGATAGAGTGAAGCCGCGAAAGGCGAAGCGCGATGTAGCGAGGGATCACTGTATTTATATTAATTTGATTTTTTGGTTTTGACTCTTTTTGGTTTTCTGACTTCGATTCTTGCCTCTAATAAATACTGCTTGACTTCCTGGCTCCCGACCCCCTCTGTACGGCCTTTCAACCTTTCTGTTTCATGTTTGTTTAACTACTCATTTTCTTAGTCACTGACATCAACCTTAGCTTGCTTTTTGGGCTTCATCTCCTGAATCTTAACCCAACACCATCTATGACAGTTTCTCCCTGTGAAGTCTTTAAATCAACAGCATCCATCTATTTTCTAAATCCATGTTTTCCATTAAAGTGAGGATCAAGTCCATTGTCATACATCAGAATGTTTATTTGCATTGGTTTTCTCCTTAATAATACAACAAAACTCTACATATGATTTTTTCTCTCCACCTTGGCCATTTGAATAGCTTATTTGTTTAAATAAGCTGGATATTTACCTTATGTCTTAAAAAATCTTTTACACATAACTCTTCTTTTATTGATTTAATTATTAAAATGTGAAGCACACTGATTTATTTTTGTGTATGGAAATGTGCTATTGAAATAGACATTGTTACTGTTGTGATAGCTGGTGCCTATAATATCACAAAGGTGGATGGGTTGTCAACACATTTCAGGGCACACTCACACATACATTCAGCTATCCACTCATTTACTGAATTTGCTTAATACAATTTTAATAAACCTAAATTCAAGGAGGAGATGTTTTAAAAAATCACCTTCTAGAAATATGTTATCTATCTATCCATTATACCATTACAGGATTCCAAAGTGCACGCTATACAGACAGAATCTGACAGGCATCACCATGGAAGGGGGCATCGGCCATATTAGCACATACTGTACTTAGCCACACACACCCAGTTCAGAGTTTTCAATTAAACTAACATACACAGAGCTGAATATCCTACAACTAATAAGTTTGGACAGTAAACATACTTGATTTGTTAGAAATTCCTATTGACAGCAAACAGCAACTATCTGAGTGAAGAATGTAAAAACACCTGGAATAAAAATAAAAGAGAAGTACTGTAAGGGTGCATCTTGTCCCCACTTCTGTTTAACATTTAATAATAAAAAAGTATGCAGGAATCAATATCGGATAGAACAGAAGAAATAAAATAAATGGGTTACTTCTAAACAACAAGAGATTTGTGTACGATACTGCACTGTTAGCCAGTACTGAAGAAGATGCTGTGGGATTTTGAAAAAGAAATTTTAACTTGCCCACCCAGTGACAGTCAATTTCGAAGTAGGAGTGAATTTTAAGTTGGTTAATTAATTATCAGTTTTACCTTCAGCAATACTGGTAATTAAACAAATAATGTGACAAGACCCCTACTTTATTTACAATTTTTTGTCTGTTGTAGGGAGTGGTTCTTTCTCCGGTCTTTAGACTTATATGTATATGAAGGTAACTGAAGCACACTTGTTTTAAGGAACAGCATAATACAATTTATTAATAAACACAAGGATTATAGATGTATAAAAAAGCATACATATATTGACATATAAGACTGGAAGCAGACAGACTAGATAGCCAAACATATAACATGTAGGATGGCTGTTTACTGGCTATTTACAGCTCTCATTTTTCTTGACACAAATAAATAGTTTTATGATACCCAATCTTTATGGATGATGTCTGAAGTTGTGAGGAGTTGTTGCCTTGTTGATGCTTCTTGAGTCGGAGTGCACTTTTTCTTTTTGCTTCATGATCCTTTATTCTCAGTTTACTTTCAGTTGTTAGGCCCTTTGTTGTGCCTTAGGAAAAGCATGACACTTTCTGTCACAAGAGTTTAGATGCTGAAGTTCCCTTCTTGAAGTGATGGCAACTTCTCATCCTTCATACTGGAACATTGTTTCGCTGGATCACAAAAAGAAGAGTTTGCCGGATTCGGCTCTCCAAGGAAGAGCAGCTCATAACTTTTATGTTTCAGAGACCAAGTTTCAGAAGGTAATTGTGCATACTTCTCCTTCCCTGAGAGAATCCCAGAAAGTTCAGTGAGTGTCCAGAAAATATCCCAGTGCTTCTTTAGGATGGTGCAGAGAGTTTTAAGGGAATGTTAACTTATTCTGATTGGATTAAAGTCACTTCTAGTTAAAAAATCACAGTCTTCTAATAGGCAAGTTATTCTGTCCATCCTAGTTGTCATCGCTTACATTAGAGGTCTTTATTCTTGTTTGAGTCCATTGCATCTTCTGGCTCAAGAGGTCTGCAGAAGGGCCTCTGAAGAGATGTCACTGCAACTCTGATTTACACCTTTGTTATCAGATGAAGTTCAGGCAGATCTTGGTACAAGCTGGAGTTCGGTCACTTAGTTTGAAATGTAGGTGGTGGAAGGTACAGCTCGCTGTCTGCATCCTTGTTAAATCTGCTTTCTTAACAGGCCTGGTGTGCCACTAAAGCCTATCAGAATGGGCAATGTCCACTTTGTCCTACAGAGTTACAGGACCTGTTGGATGCAAGTATTTGAATGGGTCTATATTTGAATGTGAAGAAAGCAAAGGTTGTAAGTCAAAACAGGATTAACACTGATATTAAAGGGGACATCACTTGAATCAAACAAGGTCACAAATACAGATATCTGGGGAGGAATGGTTGACGACCACTTTGACACCAAGATGAAAGTAAGAGCTAGAATAGAAGAAGCATGGTCTGCATTTAAAAAATGAAAAACTTCCTCTATAATAGATAATCTGAAACTGAAGCTTTGGATCCTAAAAAATTATATTTGGTCAACATTTCTATGTGCTTGGTGACACCTAAGCATAAGTCTTGACAATTAAGATAAATGAATTTGAAATACAGGCTCATTCTACGTATATCTTCAAGAGACAGAATCACTAATAAAGTTGTTCTGTAGAAATAGAATAAGATCAAGGAAGTAGAAAATATAATAAAAAGAACAAAAGAGAAATCATTTCGACACATGGAAAGACACGAAAAGCAATAGATATTACAATACATTATAAAAGGAAGGATTGAAGGAAAACATTTAAGAGGAAGGAACCGAACATCCTGGATGAGTAATATAAGAGACTAGACAGGCATTAACAGAGAAAAACTGATATACACAGCGAGAGGCATATGGAGATACTCCATGCTATTAGCCACCCTCAGTTTCCCAGATACACATTTTTGGGTTTTCTTTGGAAAGCCTTAACTGGATTTCATCTCTTAGAAACAACTCCTGTGGATACATGGAGAATAAACAGACTTCGTAGAGTCAGCCAACTGGGCTTGACACTCAAACAGGAGTCTTATAATTTTGAAGGAACAGTGCCAACCATTACCCTTACATGCCACTCATACAATGAATGCAAAAATAAAGCATTACGTCCTTAAACATTCCTTCCTAGTTATTCTGTTTTTGCCTTTATTTTTACTTGTACCTGTACACAGTGTTGTTATGCAGAGTATTCTGCTTAGGGATGCAGACATGGAGTTTAAAAACATCTGCCTCTAACCTAAACAGGGAATTAACTCATGAATAAAGGTTCTCTTGGGAAGAAAAGCCAGCTGTGGAATAGCAAGAGAACAATGAAAGGTACAAACTGGGCCGAGGGTACAGAGGAGAGATAAATAACATATGTTTAGGTTATACTCTTTAGAATAATATTCACCTAATATGAAGAATAACCTTTATGTTTTATTAGTAAAAGAATTCAAGTATTTATAGCTGCACATTGCTTTTTTTGCATAAAATGTGGTTTGCTTTAACACTACTGAAGCACAGGTGTGCTTCTGTATATTTAAATAAAGTCATTAAATTAACTATCTTAATAATGTGGTGTTATAATATTGATTTCCTATTAAACTCATAATACAATACTATTACATAGTGAATTAAGTCTCCCTTACATAACTGTGCAGCATCATCAAAATTAATGGCAATTACTACCACAAAACACTTGGCTCTGTTTAATTGCCCATGTCACAATGTAGATAAATTTTATGATAATTTATTTACAAGGATAAGGTTTACATGTGTGAATACAAGTAATAATACTTTACTGCTAAATGGAAAATGTGCACAAATGGGCAAACCTTAAGAGCTAAAGCATCATAAAGTAAAAGAAAATCTACAGCAGAGAGTGAAAATCAGGAAAGTCAAAGGCTAAAATGTGTTATTTTTGAGATGGGCCCTGCAATTTCTACTTGCATTTCATCCACTACAAAATGTCAGTGCAAATAGGATGCTTGTATGCTTTATGTTACAAATTCAGTGGCATTATTTGGAAAAATAAATTGCTATGTAGTTTTTTTTTTTTTTTTTATCATGTACTTTGTTAATCCCTGGGAGGAAATTGCCTTTTCACATGACCTTTGGTGGTCAGAGCACAGGGTCAGCCATTGTACAACAACCCTGGAGGACATATCAGTCTAAGGGCCTTGCTCAAGGACCCAACAGAGTAGGACGCCTTCTGGCAGTAACAGGATTTGAACTGGCAGCCTTCTAGATACCAGTGCAGATCCTTAGCCACACAGCCACCACTCTGCCTAAGACAGGGGTGTCGAACTTCAGGCCTGGAGGGCCGCAGTGGCTACAGGTTTTCATTCTGACCCTTTTCCTAATCAGTGAGTAGTTTTCACTGCTAATTAACTCCTTTTCCCTTCATTTCAATACCCCTGTTTTAAGGATTCAGTCCTCTGAATTAATTTGTTTCTTCATTAAATGGCAGCCAAACAGAAATGTGACATGAAAGAAGCCAATAGATGACCAGCTAAACTGGGATTTCAAACTCCAACCAATTTCACTCCAAACAGTCTCTTAATGAGAAGCTGATTCTTGCCGTTAATTAAGCCCATTATTTAATTCAATGGTTTGTTGCTGCTCTCATTCTGCCACAGCAGACATTTCCAAATCTGTTGATTTTTCTGTTTTTTCTGTCATGTGGTGGCTTGTTTGATGTCTCATTATTGTTTGCCTACTAATTAAGAGACAAAAGAGTCAATTAAGGGGCCTGAGTCAAGTTAATTAAAACTAAAGCAAAAGAAGTTAATTAGCAGAAAAATGGTTCACTAATGAAGAAGATGGTTAGAATGAAAACATGCAGCCACTGCAGCCCTCGAGGACCGGAGTTCGACACCTGTGGCCTAAGAGGTAGTTGTGGGTCTAAATTGAAATGTCATATCGACCCATATGGATATATCAAAAGCATGCTGGATCAACAAGAAATGCCCAACAATATGGAAATATGCCTTATCGCAACTAGATGAAAAATAACATCACCTACCATATACATACAGCAGTTTCCTGTGAGAAAATATGTAACAAGGACAAATAGTTTCTTCAATAACTAGATGACCGAATTATTCGTCAAGGAGGAAATACCTCAAGCTGACATTTTGCATATATGGTGATGCTGCATGGATACTTTTAGTGTCATATCATGGATAAAGCACTTTATATATGCTTAGAAGAGAACGGAGACAGGGCAAGTGTTGCTCATTTAATAGTAATAATGGTAGGGACTTTAAACACAAAAAACGAAGAAAGAACAGAATTGAAATATCATTCCATGGTCTTCATACTGAGGGCTGCTTTGTGTTCGATGTCTGCTAGATGTTTTGTGTATGGTGTGGAGCATGGCCCGGACACAGACAGACGGACATCGTTGGTTCACCCATAACACGTTTATTTACATACTCCATATTTACAAAAGTGCAGCACAACCCCTAAACTCCCCCAAAGTCCAGGCCTCACAATGCCTTTTGCCTCTCTTTTTCAGGCTGCCTCCTTTCCTCTCCCCCAAGACCTTGTCTCGTCCTCCAGACTCCAGCCATCGAATGGAGGGAGGCGGCCCATTTTATCCCTTCAGGTGCCTCCTGACTATCTTCTGCCAGCACTCTCCAGTGTGGCGAAAGTACCGGCTGCGCACCCGGAAGCACTCCGGGTGTCCCTGGTCTTCTTCCCCCCAGCACTTCCGGGTGAGGGCCAGGGCTCCAAAGGCATTGGGGCGCCCCCTGGCGGTGACCACGGGCCCCTATAGGGTTGAGCTTCCAAGCTCAGTTCCCGTGGTCCCCAAAGCCACCAGGGCGGTCACTCCCACGTGGTCTGGGGGAGGTGTAAGCCCTCCTCCGGTCCTCCGGGGTGTCCCGGCTGGGTACCACTCCCAGCCACCTGTGACAGTGGTTAACTCATGCACAGAGATGTTAACCTGTTCTAAGTATTCCTTCAAGTCTTTAGATGTTACTCTAGGGTTCTTTAATACATCATTGAGGATTCTGCATTGCACCTTTCGAGTCATCTTTGGTGTTGCCCACTTCTAGGGAGAGCAGCTATAGCACTAAATCATCTCTATCAATGCACAGTGTGAAAGATAGAGGCACTGTCGACCCCTTGAACCCTCAGACCAGACGTCAGACACCAGATAAAAGTCCAATATGACTTTATTTTATAATAATAATGTGCACCAAGCACTCTACACTCCACTATACTCATATAATACACAATAATCCCTATAATAACCAATACAATAATCATTCCTCCACTCCCAGACGCGTTGCCACCCTTCCACCCAGCTCAGCTCAACGTTTGGGATTTCCCACAGTCCTTTTATAGTCCTTGACCCGGAAGTGTTTCGCCTCTCTCTGTCCATGTGACCGTGAACACTTTTGGGTCAGATAAAAGCTCCTTTTCGTCAACCTGGAAGTGTGTCATTCGCTCTGTCGCCATGACTAAGACGCACTTCCTGGTTATAGGTGAAACAAAAGTCTCTGGGCCTTCCTGCAGCGTCCCCTGGAGGTTCCCATGGTATCCAGCAGGGCTGTGATGAAAAACTCCACTGTCCATGATGCCCTGCTGGAACTCGAGGCACCTCTATGTTGCAGGCAGGGCTCCACCTGGCGGCTTGGGGGTATTGGCCGGGATGAACGGCTGGCCATATTCCACAACGGTTAGACAAACTTTTCGATATTTTAAACTCTTTGAAATGACTTTATTTATAACTCTCAAGCTTAATACAAATTAACAATTCCTGACTGTAGATTTTTGAAAACTTTACATCAGCAGACGCTTCTTGTGGATAGAAAACTCAAAATGCTTTATTTTATTGATCAAAGAAGTTCTAAGCCACGTCTCCAATCTCGTTTCATTGATTGGACTCCAGGTTTGCCAATTCCTGACTCCAGACAGCTTTAGTTGAAGGTGCCAGCCTAGGCGTTCACATTCTTTTTTTCTATCCTACACCCAATGAATGTTTGAATAATATTTACAAGAAAAAATACAGTAATCTATGTGTTATTAGTTCAAACAGATTGTGTTTGTTCATTTTTGTAACTTAGATGAAGATTATATTTTCAGACAAACGTATACACAAATGTTCAAATATTTTTTCTCGCCACTGTAGATGGTGTCTTGATTCAATAATATGCCAAACCGGAAATACCAGTGCCAGGCAGTTTGATGATGATAACACATTGTGTCTTTCAAATGCTACATTTTCATTGAAGGACAGCATTAGAAAAACACTGTGAAGACCAATGTAGATCAGTCAAGATAGCTGTTATGATGTGCCTAAAGGTAAAAATTATTTCTTTTTTATTGTGTCCATCATAAACTATAAGAAATGAACTATTAAGGTTTAAACACATTACAGTATGCAGAAAAAGAACAATTCTTACTGACTGTAAAAAAGACAACTAGAATACATTGACACTCACATTTAATAACACAGCAGTACATTTAGTACGCTGATAAAATCCCAGAAGTGACATTTTGAGTGATGGTTCTGAAATGCTAACAAATTGTAATTCAGTGACTGAGATGAAGAAACGGATAAGAACAGGCCAGTTTGACAGGCATGTCCCTAAAGGAATACAGAAGATTGTTTTTGAATGATAAGTGGTCTGACAAAATATGCACATCGTACTGTCTTTAGCTTGGATGAATAAGAAATGCTATTTTATGAAGAGTTTGAGATCGTACTAGAATGTAATGGGTGAAAACACAAAGACCTAAGGCTATGTTTATAAAAGCTGGTTGAAAGCAAAGACTCTTGGGGGAAAGCTGTTTCTTTGATTTTTATATATTCTTTTATATATTTCTTATTAACATTTTTTCTTTAACAGTGATTGATAAAAACCAATGTATTTTAAAGAAATGCCTAACACAGTGTTTAGGATAGTTGCTTGCTATGTTATGTTACAAGTTAAATGTTGCAAAATATTTTAATCTACAATCAAGCACTGTATTGCCTGGGGTACTTTTATTCTTCTATAATTCAGTAAAATCAAGAGCACTTATGGCCAAATATAGATTTTCCTTTAACTTGAAAATGTAAAATTGCTGCAGTGCATTCAAATTTGATTGCAATTTAACAGACACACAATACGCGGAGTTGTGCAATTTAAACATTTACTTGTTTATAAAGAAAGTCAGTTATTTAAAAAGTAGAAGTATAAACATCAGGTTCAAGGAACAAAAAGAATTTCACAATTTTACATTTGTGGCATGAAAACAAGACAAAGAAAAAGTCATTTCAAAAATGTAGAAGTTAATTATGCAGTAGAACACATTCAGAACTGCAGATAGTTTAGCCCAAGTTCACAAAGCCATTGACAGCACAAAGAAAATGAATCTGGCAAATTCCTTTAATATAAAGAATTAAGAATGCTATTGATAAAAACTGGAACATACATTCAAGCTGGAAAGAGGACAGATCTGTTTTACTCTAATCGCAGTGAAAGCACGGAATAAATCGACAAATCATGTTGCTTTAGAAAATAGTTTCTCTGCCATATTTAAATGAAAATGGAGATAGATAGATAGATAGATAGATAGATAGATAGATAGATAGATAGATAGATAGATAGATAGATAGATAGATAGATAGATAGATAGATAGATAGATAGATAGATAGATAGATGTCTCATTTGTCCAAAAGGGAAACATACCTTTTTACAGAAGTTAAGAAATACTGTGCCTTCAGAAAGCCTCCAGACCCTTTCGCTTTGAACACATTTTGCTATGTTGCAGCCTTGTGCTAAAATCATTTAAATATTTTTTTTTTCCCTCAACAAGCAACACTCACTACCCCAGAATGACAAAGCTAAAACAGGATTAAAAATAAGTAAAACTGAAATATCACATTGATACAAGTATTCTGTCCTTTACTCAGTACTTCATTGAAGCCTCTTTGGCAGCAATTACAATCAGGAGTCTTCTAGGGTGTGATGTGACAAGCTTTACACAATTGAATTTGGGACTTTTTTGCCATTCTTCTCTGCAGATCCTTTCAAGCTCTATCAGGGTGGATGGAGAACATCAGCGGACAGCTATTTTCAGGTGGCTTCAGAGATTTTTTATTGGATTGAAGTCAATGCTCTGGCTGGGATACTCGAGAACATTTTCAGAGTTGTTCCTAAACAACTCGTGTGTTGTCTTTGCTTTCTGCTTCTGGTCAATTTACTGTTTGAATGTGAAGCTTCAGCCCAGTTTGAAGTCCAGAGCACTCTAGAGATGCTTTTCTTTCAGGATATTTTTGTACCTTGCTCCTTTCTGCATTTCTTTGACTCTGTCTACTCTGCCAGTTCCTATCGCTAAATAACAATCCCACATCATGATGCTGCCATCACCATGTGTCACCACTGGAATAGTATTGCACAGGTGATAAGCAATGCCTAATTTCCTTCACAATGTGACACTCAGAATTATGGATAAAGTTCTATCTATCTATCTATCTATCTATCTATCTATCTATCTATCTATCTATCTATCTATCTATCTATCTATCTATCTATCTATCTATCTATCTATCTATCTATCTATCTATCTATCTATCTATCTATCTATCTATACAGTTCAATCTTGGTTTCATCAGACCAGAGAATCCTGTTTTTTACAGTCTGAGACTAGTGTAGATGAGTTTTTGCAAACTCCAAACAGTCTTTCATGTGTTATTTGGCCACTCTATCACAAAGTCCAGATTAGAGGAGTGTTGCAGGGGTGATTGTCCTTCTGGAAGTTACTCCAATTTCCATACAGGTTCTATGGGGCTCAGTTTGACTGACTATCAGGTTCTTGGGCACCTCTTTTGCAAAGGTTCTTCTCATGGTTTTTCGGAAACTTTTCCACTTAAGAATTGTGAAGGCCATTGTGCTCTTGGGAGCCTTTAGTGCTGCAGAAACTTGTTTTGTAGCTTTCCTCATATCTGTGCCTTGATACAATACTGTTTTTAAGCAATTCCTTCCTCCTCATGGCTCGGTTTTTGCTCTGATACACATTATCAGTTGTGGAACCTTCTATACATAGGTGTGCACCTTCCCTAATCATGTGCAATCAATTGAATTGACCAAAAATTGCAAATATTGCAAAAAAAATCATAAAATCCTTTAGCACAAGGCTGCAACATACCAAAATGGAGAAAAACCCAAAGGGGTCTGAATACTTTCTGTTGTTTTTAACTGTAGGTACAGAATAATTCATCATTAGATCATTGTGCACTGAATCATTTCTTTTGCTGAGTCTCCATTTGCAGCAGGAGGAATATGAATGGTAACCATAAGTGATGTAAGTTATCTACATAGGCAGGTAACACTGGCAAATTTCATCCACTAGTATTTCAATGTCCAGATTACCATTTTTAGTTTTAATTGTAATAACTGACAAAATATTAATGCAGATAACCAGCCCTGTCATTTTTCTACATTGCGCCAGCATCGAAATAGTGTCTGGCATATCAGGTTTAGGCCAGCTATCCATAACACCCAAAGTGCTGCAGAACCTGAACACACTATGTGTGCTATGAAAGCAGTTAGTCCATCTTATTAGAATGAGTGGAATGGAAGGTCAGTTCTGAAACCTTTTTTCTCCCCATGGCACTTAGCCCTCTCCATCTTTGAATGAACAGCTCTTGTCGTAGGGGGAAACAGCTATTTAGACACTTGGGATTGCAGTGTCAGCAGATGATTACAAGAATAATAAATATCTTATTTTCATTTCTTGGTTTCTCTTACATTTTCAGGTGTTACAGACATAGGTAACCTTCAGATCCCCTTTGGTCTTCCTCTGACGTCTCTCAGGTTCACAGCCTGCCCAAAAGACAGATGAGACAAGCTGGCACTCGGATTTACAATGACTGCAGTAGATCATTTGTAAACTTAAAAATCAACCTAAATGTTTTCTATTAGCTATTTTCAAATGCCAGATCCAATCTAATGCTAAAATTAATCCTAAAATGAGCAAACCAAATGTGCTAAATGAACTAAAGGATATCCTTCCTTCACTAAGATGTCTTATAAATTTGTGAACCTGATATTACTTGTTGTTGAATATCAGTCTGTGTTTTTTATTCATCATGCAACCCTCTGATTGTAAGTCAATGGGATGTAATTCAGTGTTGGTTTAGAAAAGAAATGAACATAAAACAGAAAAGCAGGTCTTACATGGACTTAGCATAAATTTTATTTTTGAAGTAAAACTGAGATATCTAAGGCAAACCTAAGTGCACTGACATTTCACCATTCTGTATTGTTCCAGCTTTCTGACATACTGTACTGTAATACACTTAATGTGAAAGTACTAAAGTGGATTTCATTTTTAACCAAAAATAATAGAATTACAGACTATAAGTCAACTGTCTTCAGCAGTCTAGTAATAGGTAATGCTATATATTCATTACAGATGACACGACATCTATATTTGGAGATGTCTTCAATATACTTGTATCTTTAGCTACAGCAAGTCCTTCAGACTAAACGTCTGCAGCAGACTTTGAGATCCTGTAAGGAGAACTAAAGAAAGACTTCTATACATAGGGTTCATCGATAACTCACTCATTAAAACATTCTTTCTTAAAGTTTGTGGCTCAGTAACTTTTGAGAAGGGCAAAGTTTCTTTAGTAACACTTAAGAAAACTGAGGGAGACTTATAAAAAAAAGAGAAGATATTCACTTATTTTCAGCCATTCCAAATCACAGATCACTTAGTAAAGAACCAAAAGAATCAAAACACAATCTATGGCCTCATGCTTCTTGTACATTATTGGATTGATGTTGTTGCAATTCAGTACACTACAATTCATAAGAGAACCTTGGAACAAACAGACATAATAAGAAATATTGTAACAAGAAAATAATATGTGTATTATATGACAGATATTTACAAATATTCATTTTATATAACTGTATACATTGTATTCAGAATTTATTCAGACCCCTTCACTTTCTGCATAATTACATTGCATAGAGCTACTGTGCACTCCCATATTAGAACATTAGAACAGTCTTGACGAGAACAGGCCATTCAGTCTGTAGAAGCTCGCCAGTCCTGTCCACTTACTTTTTCTAAAATAGTATCAAGTCTAGTTTTAAAGGTCCTTAAAATCCCACTGTCTACCACACTACTTGGTAACTAATTCCGTGTGTCTGTTGTTCTCTGAGTTAATAAAAACCTCCTAATCTTTGTGAGAAATTTACCCTTAACAAGCTGACAACTGTGTCCCTGTGTTCTTGATGAACTCATTTTAAAGTCACAGTCTCGATGCTCTGTACTAATTCCCTTTCATAATTTAAACACTGCTCCTACTTAATCTTCTTTTGCTTAAACTGAAAAGGTTCAACTCTTTCAATCTTTCCTCATAACTCATCCCTGGAATCCTGGAACCCTGGAATCAACCTAGTTTGTCTTCTCTGGACTCTATCTAGCACTGCTGTGTCCTTTTTGTAGCCTGGAGACCAAAACTGCACACAGTACTCCAGATGAGGCTTCACCAGTGCGCTATAAAGCTTCAGCAGAACCACCTTGGACTTGTACTAAACACATCAGAGCGCAATGTAACCAGATATTCTGCTAGCCTTTTTAATGGCTTCTGAACACTGTCTGGCAGATGATAGTTTTAAGTCCTCTATGACTCTCAGAAGGTGTAGTTTCAATTTTCAGACTTCTCATTGTGTATTCAAACCTAACATTTTTACTTTGTAATACTTAATACTTTACATTTGCTTACATTAAATTTCATCTGCCACAAATCTGGCCAAGCCTGTATGCTGTCCAAGTCCCTCTGTAATGATTCAACTGATTCTAGATTATCTGCTAATCAACCTAGCATGGAATTGTCTGCAAACTTAATCAGATTCTTACTTATATACCTATCCAAATAATTTATATATATTAAAAAAGACAGTGGCCCTAGCACTTACGTCTGAGGGATACCACTCTTAATACGAACCAATTCTGATAGTTGTCATTGCACCATCACCCTCTGCTTCCTGTTCCACGCTGAACTCCCATTTGATTTAGTTTGATGCTCAACCTCTCATATGACAGCTTATCAAATGCTTTCTGAAAGTCAAGATAAATAATATCATATGTTCGACTCTGATCATATCCTTTTGTTGGTTCCTTGTAGATGTTGCTTTCTCATAGAATATATAGAATTTATATATTATTACATGTTATGACACAATTAGTGTGGCAGTTTAACACTAGCAATATTTCCTTGTTAATTAATCATTGAAAAAACTTTGCTCCCTATACCTTAAAAATATGCAGGTTAACAGGTAAGTGTAAGTTTTCTCTGTGATAGTGGCTATGAGTATGTGGCCGAGTGTCTCCTGTAATGTAATCATGTCCCCATTAAAATTGTTTTCCACCTTCCACTCAGTTTTGCCAAAATAGGACTAACCAGATCTATAAAGAGTTGAATGTGTATGCAGGATTTCCTTCAGCCTAGCTTCATTTGTTTGTCAGATTATGCTCTGACCCACTGAAATAATTACTCAGAATTCAGTCCACTGGTATAAAGAAAACAAAGACAAAAAGAAAAAAAAAAAAACTATCATGCTATTTCTAATCTCCTGTTTCTTAGTAAAATCTTAGAAGATGCTGTTGTGGGTCACTTGAAAGACCATCTTGTCCCAGATGATCAGTTTGAGGAATTTCAGCCTGGGTTCAGGACCAATCACAGTACAGAGACTGCATTGGTCAGGGTGGCTAATGATCTTCTTGTTACAGTGGATCATGGTCTGCTAACACTTATGACCTTTTTAGACCTCACTGCTGTTTTTGATACCATGCATCATGATATTTTTTGACTAGAGTTGAGCATGAATTAAACACTCTGTGGACGAAAAAGGCACACTGAAAGCAGGCAGATAATATTTCTCAATTCTCTTTTTTATTCATTCGGAGTCACAGTAAGTAGAGATTCAAAAGAGCCTAACTTATTGCCGCAAAGCTCAATTGAACACCGAGAAAAAATTAGGAGGGGTTTTTATAATTCAGCATTTCATGATTAATAAGACAGAAAGAACATCCTTATCAAAACAGTAAAGTTAAACAATATGTCTGTTGAGCTAAGCATTATCTGTGTTCTCAAAGCTAAGCACAGGAGAGACGCCTTGCATAAACTACATGTACTTTCTGCAGCCTTGTGACCTTGTCCCTGAAACATTCACTCTGAGAAAGGGAAAACAAGAAACAGCTTAGATTTTATTCATGTGGACACTATTTCTCCTGAACCCGGGAATAACATATTTTTTGTTAGTTCATAAGCCAAAGCGTCTCTCACTGGCAAGTTAGAAAAATAGTTATTATAAAAAATCTAATTGATTAAACACACAAAATACATGGTGCTGAGGAGAACATTCTTCTTCTACAACTCCTAGAAGTGCTCTTGCTTGGTTCAAATAATCATACCTTACAGACCAACAGTAACTTGTTGCCTTCAAAGGGTTTAGATCTGACGCATCTTATCTACCTCATGGTGTCCCTCAGGGATCAGTTCTTGGCCCTCTACTTTTTATTGGCCATCTACATTTTACTGTTTATATGCTTCCTCTTGGTGTCATTATTAGAAGGCATGGTTTACAGTCCCATTGTTATGCTGAAGATAACCAGGTTTATCTACATACAGGACTCATTAGTCTCCTGTTTAGCTTTGGTAAAACACTGTATAACTGAAAGTTTTCTTGGACTAAAAATTGAAAAAATAGAGGCCAAAATTATTTCGCCTTGAGGTACTATTAGGAAAATGGACAATTTTTCATTAAAAATCCCAAAGTTAATTACATCTCTATCTGACACAAGTCCTGGTATCATTCCTGATCCCACACATTCTTTCGAACCATATATCAATAATATCAAAAAGGTAGCTTTTTTCATTTTAAGCATATCTCAAGGCTACATCCTTCTCTTTCCGAAATTGCAGCTGAGACCCTTATTCATGCTTTAGCCACCTCGTGACTTGATTATTGCAATGTGGTTTTATCTGATGTCTCTGCTTGGAGCCTAAACAGACTACAATATGTGAAAAATTCAGCAGCAAGGGTCATCACACATTTCAAACCTTAGGAGCACATTGCTCATGTACTTTGAAAATTACATTAGCTGCCTGTCCTTTTTCATATTCAATGTAAACTTCTCCTTTTAGTTTTTAAGGCCCTTCCTGGTCTAGCCCAGGGGTTCTCAAACTGGGGTGCAAGATGGCATTTCAGGTGGTGCGATAAAGAGGAAGGCTGAGTTGCGAAATGCCAAACCAGAGTGAGGTGCATTGTCTGACTATCTTGGTGCAATTAGTGTCTTGTAGTGTGATGTCTTTTGTAGGTCATCTATTAGTTATTGTTGCTGTTCTGTGATATGAAAAGAATCATGCATTGTGCACGCAGTTGTCACCTGTGAATAAGCGTTTTCACGGGTTCTTTGTCATGGGCCGAGTATTTGTAAAGGCCAATACGTTTGTTTAAAAGAATGGAATTTGGACCTTGCAGTGATCCATGAAGAAGTGTGAGGTCTAGTATTGATTTCTGTGCAAGCCCTGATAATGAAATGCCACTGATTTTGGGGATTGATTGACAATTTTGCCAGGTGGGTACAAGGAGGAATGAACTGGATGCAAAAAATGATGCTCACACTCAGCCCATCACTGGCTGCTGGCGGTCCTTGCAGTAAGCACAGCAAATTTTAACTGTGAGGCAAATCTGTTTCTGAATTACAATGCAGATGTTATCAGGGAACAAAAACCCTTGATTATATTTCATTGTTTAGCGGCGCTCTCACACCCATTGCTTTCACGAGTGGTCAAACCCCTCGATTGTTGACCACTGGATCGTCACTCGAGTTTCCAAGTTTCATAGGGGACACATTTACAAGATTATTGAGATTTATAAAGGTGAACTGCTCAATATATAAGCAAGTTAAAAGCTCATTTTTTAGTTCATTTAATTCACCTGTAATACTGAATGTGGTTCGTTTTCTTGTTCAAAAATGAGAAATTTGACTTCTTCATCTTCAAATGTGATATTACTTTTGAAGGGAGTGCAAACATAAATGAAACATTTTCTAGGGGTGTGGAGTAAAAAAAAAGTTTGGGTACCACTGGTTTACCCCACCTTATCTGTATTCTTTACTGAGTCCACATACTCCATTACGCACACTTTATTCTGCTGACTTGAAGCTGTTTACCGTCCCACTGTGCAAATTCTGTACTCTGGGTGAGAGAAGTTTTAGTGTAGTGGGCTCACAGTTGTGGACCGCCCTGCCTTTAGAGCTTCATACTTTTACTGCAGATTTTTCCTTTTTATTAATTATCTTAACTGCGGTGGGTTGGCACCCTGCCCGGGATTGGTTCCTGCCTTGTGCCCTGTGTTGGCTGGGATTGGCTCCAGCAGACCCCCGTGACCCTGTGTTTAGATTCAGCGGGTTGGAAAATGGATGGATGGATAGTTATCTTAAACTACAGGTTTGTTCAGGGTTTATTTTTTATTACTTTTTTGTACTGTTTGATGTACAGCATCCTAGGGTATCCTGAAAGAAGCTTTTAAATAAATTGACAGTATTATTTCATTATTATTATTAAAAAAATGATTGATTATTATACAAAATAAAAAATTTACAAATGGGACACACATAGGATAGGTAGTTTGAATTTTGAGCAAGGAGATGGATTTCTACATATCATCCTGATTTTTTTGCTAGCCTTTGAAAGATATCATTGTACAGTGGTGTGAAAAACTATTTGCCCCCTTCCTGATTTCTTATTCTTTTGCATGTTTGTCACACAAAATGTTTCTGATCATCAAACACATTTAACCATTAGTCAAATATAACACAAGTAAACACAAAATGCAGTTTTTAAATGATGGTTTTTATTATTTAGGGAGAAAAAAAATCCAAACCTACATGGCTCTGTGTGAAAAAGTAATTGCCCCCTTGTTAAAAAATAACCGAACTGTGGTGTATCACACCTGAGTTCAATTTCCGTAGCCACCCCCCGGCCTGATTACTGCCACACCTGTTTCAATCAAGAAATCACTTAAATAGGAGCTGCCTGACACAGAGAAGTAGACCAAAAGCACCTCAAAAGCTAGACATCATGCCAAGATCCAAAGAAATTCAGGAACAAATGAGAACAGAAGTAATTGAGATCTATCAGTCTGGCAAAGGTTATAAAGCCACTTCTAAAGCTTTGGGACTCCAGCGAACCACAGTGAGAGCCATTATCCACAAATGGCAAAAACATGGAACAGTGGTGAACCTTCCCAGGAGTGGCCGGCCGACCAAAATTACCCCAAGAGCGCAGAGACGACTCATCCGAGAGGTCACAAAAGACCCCAGGACACCGTCTAAAGAACTGCAGGCCTCACTTGCCTCAGTTAAGGTCAGTGTTCACGACTCCACCATAAGAAAGAGACTGGGCAAAAACGGCCTGCATGGCAGATTTCCAAGACGCAAACCACTGTTAAGCAAAAAGAACATTAGGGCTCATCTCAATTTTGCTAAGAAACATCTCAATGATTGCCAAGACTTTTGGGAAAATACCTTGTGGACTGATGAGTCAAAAGTTGAACTTTTTGGAAGGCAAATGTCCCGTTACATCTGGCGTAAAAGGAACACAGCATTTCAGAAAAAGAACATCATACCAACAGTAAAATATGGTGGTGGTAGTGTGATGGTCTGGGGTTGTTTTGCTGCTTCAGGACCTGGAAGGCTTGCTGTGATAGATGGAACCATGAATTCTACTGTCTACGAAAAAATCCTGAAGGAGAATGTCCGGCCATCTGTTCGTCAACTCAAGCTGAAGCGATCTTGGGTGCTGCAACAGGACAATGACCCAAAACACACCAGCAAATCCACCTCTGAATGGCTGAAGAAAAACAAAATGAAGACTTTGGAGTGGCCTAGTCAAAGTCCTGACCTGAATCCAATTGAGATGCTATGGCATGACCTTAAAAAGGCGGTTCATGCTAGAAAACCCTCAAATAAAGCTGAATTACAACAATTTTGCAAAGATGAGTGGGCCAAAATTCCTCCAGAGCGCTGTAAAAGACTCATTGCAAGTTATCGCAAACGCTTGATTACAGTTATTGCTGCTAAGGGTGGCCCAACCAGTTATTAGGTTCAGGGGGCAATTACTTTTTCACACAGGGCCATGTAGGTTTGGATTTTTTTTTCTCCCTAAATAATAAAAACCACCATTTACAAACTGCATTTTGTGTTTACTTGTGTTATATTTGACTAATGGTTAAATGTGTTTGATGATCAGAAACATTTTGTGTGACAAACATGCAAAAGAATAAGAAATCAGGAAGGGGGCAAATAGTTTTTCACACCACTGTATATTCAAATATTAATTTCATCTATTTCCAATGCACAGATTTACTTCTAGATCATAAAGGGACTCCTGCGGTGGGTTGGTTCCTGCCTTGTGCCCTGTGTTGGCTGGGAATGGCTCCAGCAGACCCCCGTGACCCTGTGTTCGGATTCAGCGGGTTGGAAAATGGATGGATGGATCATAAAGGGACAGTGCCTATGCCAGCAGTATCCATTTTATTCTTGATATGAAAATGAGTGTTGCTATTTTTATTTTAACTGTGTGTTTGCACTTTCCAAGTCACAGCTGCTCAGTACAGACCAGTAATATGCAACAGAATGTCAAGTGTTGTTTAATCTATTAAAGTTGGCCACAAAATGTTAAACACAAGAAAGCAGATCTTATATCAGGAATGCTTGGAGCACATGACATTATGCTTATCAGAATGGGGCTGAAGAGCTTCCTTTGATCTTTACCCCCTGCCAGTACTGAGGAGGTCCCATTTCTGGCTGACAATGGTAAATTTGGAAAAGCCACCAAAGAAGTCACAAATATACCTGTAATAAAGCACATTTAAGGGTCCGTGGCAGTTTGCACATTTTTTAAATAAAAAGAGGACACAGGTGTAGGTTCATGTGGTAGCATAGTCAAGCAGCCCCGGGGTGTTGATGAGGAGATTGGCTAAATGTGCACACTCATGCAGACGCACACACCTCAGCTGGATTCCTCATTTGTGCCCTGCAGGTTCAAATTGAAGGCACCTACATTTACTATAGTGTAAAAGAAGTCTGAGGGCAATATGGGCTAAACTGAGGAAAACAGAGAAAGAGAGATATGAAGGTTAAAAGGAAAGAAAAAAAAAAAGAAAGAAAGAAAGAAAGAAAGAAAAAAAGAAAGAAAGAAAGAAAGAAAGAAAGAAAGAAAGAAAGAAAGAAAGAAAGAAAGAAAGAAAGAAAGAAAGAAAGAAAGAGTAGCAGGATCAAGGTTGAGCTGACACTGCTCTGAAGAGGAGACAAGTGGGTAGGCATATTGCCCCGGATGGAGTGAGTGGGCCAGGGTTGCTCCTGTTGAGTGCCCAGTCAGCAGGAGTGACCAACCACTCCGAGAGATCACTGTGGATGCCAAGGGATTGCGGCAGGAGAAGGAAGCAGGGCTCACAGGATCCACACAGACACCAATGGATGGCGGTGTGGACACAAGGCAGTTTAAGGGATGACAGCACTTGCAAGAGAATGTCTCCCCTAACTGAGGATACTGAAGAGGTTAAGCAGAGGAATTAAACCTCAGTTTGGAAAGAGGCACTGAGATTCGGAAGTTTTCTTTAAGGGACAAACCTTGACTGTTTTTTTTTGTCCTTGATTGTAACTGTTCAGATTATTTATTTGTTTTTTTGAATTTTTAACCTCAACTAAGCGCTCTGTGGAAAAGAAGCAAATAGAGGACAACCGTTACAAGTAGGAGTGTCTTAGGTATAATACTCCTGTTGCAAAAAAAGCACAGTATTCATTATATTGGGTCATTTATTTAAATTGTTCTGCCTTCCCATTAATCATTTTTAGAGGTTAGACACTCTAAATGTTTTTTTTTTTTTGGGGGGGGGGGGGGGTCAGATTACATCTGTTCATTGGCTTTTTCATTTAGAATTTATTTTTATTGATGCTGATTTATATTTACCGTTATCGCCACTGTCTTGTTTAACTATGGTCAGCATCATCTTGTGTTTCTGTTTCTGGGGTTGCTCCTGGGTTTCTGGGGGCATGCCTTTGGAGATAGGAACCGAATGTAAGGGTAAAGTCACTTGCAAAGGTCAGTTCCTTGTCCGAGTTGACGGATTTCAAAACCTTGCTTGCCTTTGATACATTTTATGTAGTGTTTTTGGTTTCGATCCTTGTCCATATGACTCTGATTTTTGCAGTGTATTTTTGTTTTGGTTATTAGTCTTGGTTATTAAACTTGCCAGGTTTAACTTAATTTTTGTCGTGACTAAGTCACTTCTAAAAATATCTCCTCTAGTTTTCATAAGAGTATAGTGTTCTGGTGCAGAAGGAACATGTAAGTAGCAAAATGTGGTTTTTGAGCCTCATGCTATCCACCAAACATCTGGCCATGTAGTGTGTCCAGTCTGTTTTCTTCTTCCCATGTTATTGTGAGTTATCCTTCCGCACCTAAAAGTCATTTGATATGAAAGCGTTGCTGAAAAATCGCTGAGTACATTCACACAAAAATCCAAATTCACTCATACTTTGCTAATTTATAGCTGCTAATCAACTTAATGTGTGAACACTACACCGACAGTGTTAAATGAGGAACACTGGAGTTGTGAAGCAGTAGTGCAAATCACAAAAAGAATTTTTATGGTAGAGTTAAACAGAGTTTAGAGATATCATCAGTGCGGAGTGAGTCATTTTTGCTGAGACATTCATTGTTTTCATTAGGTAGTTCTCTTACCATGTTATACTTTAAGTAAGTTCAACTGGGATTTCACTTAAAAATGGAGATGATGACCTGCAATATCCATCTTGATCCAAAATTCAATAAGGTCAATTCATCAATTGAACTTTATTGATTGTGCTATCTGGGGATCAACAACAATTAACAAAATCCTTTTAGTTTTCAATGAAGGGTCAAATCAATTTTAAAACTCAGAAATGCAAAGCCGCTCCAAATAATTTCCCCGACTTATCATCAGCCAGCGTAGGTATATGAGCATTTCTTTAATGTAGCTCTCCTTAGAGGACTGTATGTAGTGAATTTACTGTAATTTACTGGAAAACCCAACACCTGATCCTCTCCCTAAAAAAGAGATGA